>NW_020908481.1:0-856 GCF_003984885.1 Neopelma chrysocephalum | reverse complement strand
CGGGCCGAACTCCCGGGGGTCCGGCCCCAAGGCCCCTGCAGAGCCCCCGGGAAGGTCAAACGTCAAACTGGAAAGGTCAAGGGTCAAACTGGAAAGGTCAAGGGTCAAACTGGGAAGGTCAAAGGTCAAACTGGAAAGGTCAAAGGTCAGAGTGAAAGGTCAAAGGTCAAACTGGAAAGGTCAAAGGTCAACCCAAAAGGTCGAAGGTCAAATTGGGAAGGTCAAAGGTCAAATTGAAAGGTCAAAGGTCACCCCAAAAGGTCAAAAGTCAACCCAAAAGGTCAAAGGTCAGACTGAAAGGTCAAAGGTCAAACTGGAAAGGTCAAAGGTCAAACCAAAAGGTCAAAGGTCACCCCAAAAGGTCAAAGGTCAAACCGGAAAGGTCAAAGGTCAAACCAAAAGGTCAAAGGTCGACCTGAAAGGTCAAAGGTCAAACCGAAAGGTCAAAGGTCAAATTGAAAGGTCAAAGGTCAACCTGAAAGGTCAACGGTCAAACTGGAAAGGTCAAAGGTCAAACTGGAAAGGTCCAAGGTCACCCTGAAAGGTCAAAGGTCAACCCAAAAGGTCAAAGGTCAAATTGGGAAGGTCAAAGGTCACCCCGAAAGGTCAAAGGTCAACCCCAAAGGTCAAAGGTCAAACTGGGAAGGTCAAAGGTGAGCATGAAAGGTCAAAGGTCAAACTGAAAGGTCAAAGGTCAGAGGTCAGACCAAAAGGTCAAAGGTCAAACTGAAAGGTCAAAGGTCAAACTGAAAGGTCAAAGGTCAAACCTAAATATCAAAGGTCAAACTGGAAAGGTCAAAGGTCAAACCGAAAGGTCAAAGGTCAAACCGAAAGGTCAAAGGACAAACCAAAAGGT
>NW_020908480.1:0-574 GCF_003984885.1 Neopelma chrysocephalum | reverse complement strand
GCCCTCGAGGCCAGGCCACGGGCCTTGGTGACCCGGAGCTTTTCCGAGGAGTCACCAGTGCCTGTGGCAGTGGCCCTTGAGGCCATTTCCTAAGACTTTGCCACCAGGGGCTTTTCCAAGCCATCAGCAGCCCCTGTGGCGGTGGCCCTTGAGGCCAATTTTTGAGACTTTGCCACCAGGGGCTGTTCCTACCCATCCCCAGTCCCTGTGGCAGGAGCCCCGCAGGCCATTGTGTCACCCTTGGCCGCCAGGGGTTTTTCCGAGGTTTCTCTCCCGCAGGTGCCCTCGAGACCAGACTGTGCCATGGCGGGGGGATGCTTCGGCCTGTGCCCGCTGCTCCGGAGGAAGAGGAACAACAGGAGAGGCCCTGGAGCTGGCCCAGCACAGGAAGAGGAGGAGGAGGAGGTGCAGCCCTTCCAGCCACTGCAGCAGGGTGAGTGCTGGAGCTGGGCCCCTTCCCGTCCCCTCTGGACATGCCCAGGGAAAGGGAGGGGGAAAGGGAGGGGGAAAGGGGGGCCAAGGCTGATCCCCCCAGCATCCGTGCTCCATCCCCTGGGCATCCCAGGGCTGGCCC
>NW_020908479.1:0-688 GCF_003984885.1 Neopelma chrysocephalum | reverse complement strand
CGGGAACGATGCCAGGGTCAGGGGGGGCACCAATGCCCTGGGGGGGGCACGGGGGGCATCTGGGGTGGCACTGAGGGGTCTCCGTGTGTGTGTGACCCACCCCAGGGTGAGGGGGGGGCACCAAGGCCCGGGGGGGGGCATTGGGGGGTGGCACTGAGGGGTCCCCGTGTGTGTCACCCACCCCAGGGTGAGGGGGGGCACCAATGCCCGGGGGGGGCACCACAGACCCAGGGGGGGCATCGGGGGTGGCACTGAGGGGTCCCTGTGCCCCCCCTCCCCAGACGTGGACGAGTGCCAGGAGTACGGGGGCACCGGGCTGTGCGGGGCCCAGCGGTGCCAAAACATCCCCGGATCCTACCGGTGCCTCCCCCAGTGCCAGGCGGGATTCCGGCCCGGAACAACGGGCACAGACTGTGTCGGTGAGGGAATGGGATGGGAATGGGATTGGGGTGGGCACAGGGAGTGCCAGGCGGGATTCTGGCCAGGAACAACGGGCACAGAGTGTGTCGGTGAGGGAATGGGATGGGATTGGGGTCTGGGAATGGGATTGGGGTGGGCACAGGGGGTGCCAGGCGGGATTCCGGCCCGGAACAACGGGCACAGACTGTGTCGGTGAGGGAATGGGATGGGATTGGGATTGAGGTGGGCACAGGGAGTGCCAGGCGGGATTCTGGCCCGGAACGGGCAC
>NW_020908478.1:0-622 GCF_003984885.1 Neopelma chrysocephalum | reverse complement strand
TGCTTGCCCTGTCTCTTTGTTTGCTTTCGCCAGCTGTTCCTGAAATCTATCAACGCCAACGTTGTGTCGATAAACAAAGAAGGGGGAGATGTGGAGAACCAAATGTCGGATTGGGAACGATATAAGGCGTGGAGAGAGCTTTATGGGAACTGAACGGACTATGAACTCGGAATACACTGAATGGACCTTTTACCATGGACTGACTGTTATTTCCCCCAGTTATACTGTGTTATTTGTTCTTATTGTTGTACCCCTGTTTGTTACTGGTTTTTCATGAAATTTTAATGTACCACCATGTTAGCCCTTCTTCTCCCTCAGACTTTCCCGCCTAAAGTTGTTTACTCCCTTGTTCTCCCCTGCTTTCCCGCTCCTCTGACACTGATTGGCTGAGGTTTACCGCAGTGCAGAGTGAGCTCCCATTGGCCCTTTCCCCTGGATACCCCAAAGTTACACCTACCTCTCCCTTATCTCCCAATCCTCGTTCTCCCTGGGCTGTCAGTCCCATGCTCCTCCCCAGTTCTGAATCCTCCCCTCAGACCTACCCTATTTAAGTCCCTACTTTCCCTTAATAAACCGGCATTGCTTCACCAACCTTCATCTGTGTCCGGACCCTCATTCGCAG
>NW_020908477.1:0-503 GCF_003984885.1 Neopelma chrysocephalum | reverse complement strand
CCAGGGAAAACAGTGATTGGAGGGTAAGGGAGAGGTAGGTGTAACTTTGGAGTATCTAGGGGAAAGGGCCAATGAGGGCTCACTCTGCACTGCGGCAAACCTTAGCCAATCAGCAGCAGAGGAGCGGGAAAGCAGGGGAGAGCAAGGAGGTAAACAACTTAAGGCGGGAAAACCTGAGGGAGAAGAAGGGACAAAATGGAGGGTACATTAAAATTTCATAAAAGCCAGTGGCGAACAGGGGTACAACAGTAAGAACAAATAACACAGTAAAACTGGGGAAAATAACAGTCAGTCCGTGGGGAGAAAGTCCATTCCATGTGTTCAGAGTCCATTCAGTTCCCATACAGTTCTCTCCACTTCTTATATCTTTCCCAGTCTGATAATTGATCCTCCACATCTCCCCCTTCTTTATTTGCTTGCACAACGTTGGCGTTGATCGATTTCAGGAACAGCTGGCGGAAACAAACAAAAAGACAGGGCAAGCAAGTGCACAAAGCAAAAAG
>NW_020908476.1:0-314 GCF_003984885.1 Neopelma chrysocephalum | reverse complement strand
ACTTCACGGCCCAACGTGAAGACAAGCAGCCCACCCAACACGCTTCCCGTTATCACAATCAAACAGTGTGTTCCCAGACACTCTGGGTACTTCCGGAAACCTCTGCCAGTGCTCTGTTGGATCTTGGGAGCACGTGTTGTGGCACCGGCTGCATCTGCAGGAGCAATTTGGAGCGTTAGCCCGTCCTGGGCACCCCTGCTAAGCTGACAGCATGTTGGACACAGCCAGGACATTCTCTGTTTCCCTCAGTGCGGGCGCCTGGAGGCTCCCAGCCCTGGGGACAGGCTGTCCCACCAAAGCAAACCCAGAAGGCC
>NW_020908475.1:0-915 GCF_003984885.1 Neopelma chrysocephalum | reverse complement strand
CCCCCTCAAATCCCTTCCAACCCCTCCCAAAGAGGGATCACCCAGCACCCTGGGACAGGAACACAGTGGGTTGTACTGGGAGGGCACGGGGGGGGGCTCAGGTGTCCCACGACAACGTGGCCCAGTTCTAGGAGAAATCTGGGGAGCAATGAGGAGGTACTGGTCTGTCCTGGTCTGTCCTGGTCTGTCCTGATATGTCCTGGTCTGTGCTGGTCTGTCCTGGTTTGTACCCCCAAACCCAAAGCCCCTCCCCAGCTCCCCCAGGACCCTTCCACAACCCAAAGCCCTCCAGGCCCCCCCAGGGCCCTGACTTGGTCCTGCTGCCCCTTGAGCATCTGCAGCTCCTGCAGAACCAAGCATTTCTTTGCTCCCCACAGGGTCGTTCCCACACCCAGAATGGAATCTGGAGGCAGCAGGATGTGCACAGTGCTCCCATTTCCTACAGTGCAAAGGGGCTGCAGGGAATGATTCCCCTGCTCTTGCAAATCTGCCAAAACCTGCAGGGCACAGTGGTGGGAGCTTCAGGAATTTGGTGACATTGGGAGTGGAGCTAACAGGGTATTGAGAAGAACATATCCCTCAAATACAATCTCTCTGCATACACAATATCTGTCTGGACAGACAGATAAAGCAATAATCAGATATATTCTGTATCATATATATGGCACATATTCTATAGAATCCATCCTTAGGTGTTGTATGATAGATCTATAAGATATTACAAATAATGAGCAATAATAAGGCAAGTGTCCTCCTTAGGGACACACACTTCAGAAGGGAACTAGCACTTGACCCCCCTCTCTCTTCAGCTTTGAGCCACCCGGTGCCACAGAGGGGGACAGAGCTCCTGTGGAACATTCTATTCCACTGACACAGAGCAAGGAATAAACCCAAACTATTGCCTGGGTTTGTTCC
>NW_020908474.1:0-1044 GCF_003984885.1 Neopelma chrysocephalum | reverse complement strand
GCTGGGCCGGCTTTTATGCTGCTCCCGCAGGGGCGGCACAGCCTTGGTCCAGGCCCTTGGGGCATTTCTCACGCAACAGCTCTTGCCTGGCGCAGCCTGGCAAGTCCTGAGCTGGGCGCTGTTTTCGTTCCCCACCTCTGCAATGTCATGTCCTGCTCTTGAGGCCGTGTCCATCCGACCTTGGCGGCAGCTTTTGAGATTGAGCTTTAATTGGGAGGATTTGCATGGGAAGTGCATTTTAGGGAGGTTTGTAGACATGACCAAAGCTTTGGAGGCAGAGGTGTCATCAGTGATGTTAGCTCATGGCACTCGTGTGCTGTGGTTTGTGGTTCTGTTGTGCAGAGTGAACCATCTTCTATGTGACTGGATGTAAAAAAATCATTTGACTGCAGCCAGGAATGCTGAGGGAGCTGGTTTTTGTTCCTGGGAGTTCACTCTCCCAAAACCTGGAAAGGTCATGGTGCCTGGGAGCACTTCCTGAGGGCTGAAAGAGAGCTCCTGGCTTGGTTTATGGAGGAAGAGCAGCAGTGACTCCCTGGAGAACTGGCATGTGGTCAGGCTGCCCTCATTCCCAGGGTTACGGTCTTTTGGATCTCTCCCATTTACAGGACATGATACTCTGTCATTGAAACTGAATTGCATGGTGTCATTTACAAGTTGAATAAACAAACAACAGAGTGGGCTTGGTCCCTTTTTGCCCAGTCTTATTTGTAGGTCAGATCTCTTCTACGGCATGCATAGTGTAAGGTTTCATAACCCATAACCCATAAGGCTGAATATTGTTTTCCCATGAGCAAAACCCCATAATGAGTAGCAGAAGCTCAGTGTGCTCCTCTCTCCTGCTCTGTCATGGTCCAAGTGTTCCTGTAGGACCCAGGGAAGCCTGAAAGCCTGAGCAGTGCAGCTGCCGCTGGTGGATCTGGTTCAGGAGCAGTTTTGGGGGAGCTGATGTTCTGACCCTTCCAGGCTGGAGCTTTGGTCTTACACCATTTCCATGCGTTCCTGTATTCTGACAGCACTGCCAGGGGCAAAGAAGAGCCTTCA
>NW_020908473.1:0-1431 GCF_003984885.1 Neopelma chrysocephalum | reverse complement strand
TACTTGCTGATTCCATACGATATAAGAGCTGTTATTAATGGTCTTTTCACCACCATCCAGACCTCAGTATTTGAGGCTGAATGGAAGAAATTAATTGTAACCTACGTAAATGAAAAAATGGAGAGAAGGGGTATCCCAGTGCGGCAGGCAATAGACATGCTCTATGGTGAGGGGAGCTACTCAACCAGAGGGGATCAATCACGAATTGAACCCAAATTTTTAGAAATCACTAAAGAATTGGCACTAGAGGCAGTAAAGAGGGTGGCGGACGCGTATGTCCAAACACCCTCTTTCACCCTCATTAATCAAGGCCCAAAAGAACCGTTTATTGATTTTATAACAAGGCTAAAAGAAGCGATTAAAAGACAAGTCAATCAAAAGGAAAGTCAAGAAATTCTATTTAATAAATTGGTTATTGAAAAAGCTAACGAGGATTGCCAAAAAGCACTAAAAATGCTGAAAGATCCCTCTCTGGTTGAGATGATAGAAGCCTGTAAAAACATTGGCTCTAACTCTCATAAAGCGCGTCTATTGGCTGCCGCCTTCACTGGGCCCCAAACATGTTTTAATTGTGGTCAAAAAGGACATTTTAAGAAACATTGCCCAAAAACTGCTTCGGAACCTAATTTATCTAATGTACCCAAATCCCTCTGCCGGAGGTGTGGGAAGGGCTTTCACTGGTCATCGACCTGTAGGTCGGTGACCAACATAAATGGTGAACCCCTTCCCCCCAGAAAATCTCCCAACATGAAAAGGAAGGTCACCTTTAGCTCCCTCCCCGACCTACGCCAATGCTCTTGTGAGCATTCGGGAAACGGGGAGCTGAGCGCTCAGGGGGGCGCGAGGACACAAACAACCCCTCAACTACGCTCCATCCTGCGCCAAACATCGCGCCCGGCCACCCCGTAATTGGGGAACCTCCGGCAGAACTCGTCCCTTCCCAAATTCAAAATCAATGTACTCCCTTGAATTGGATAACCCTTACCGTTACACACCCAATACCCTTATTAAATCAATGCGAGCAAATAATTAAAGTTATACCATCTGCGGAAATAGACACAAATACCATATATTTGATAGTCTCTCATCTTTCGGCTGTGGCAAGGGGAATTTTCGTGACTCCCACACTCCTGACAGGGTTGACAAACTCCAATATCGCCATCTGTCTAACTGTCCACCTTCCTCCCTTACAGCTGGAGGACCGCTTCCCGGTGGCCAAAATGATCCCCACTGACGATCTCCTCTGTGCGGTGTCATGGGAAGAGGAACGAGGAGAAGACTCACTGATGGAAGTCCATTGGGCAACCTCAGTGAGGACCTCCCGACCCCTACTAACGTGTCGCGTTCTCTTCCCCTTGTCTAGACACCCGCAGAGGGTGACGGTGGAGGGTCTTTTGGACACGGGAGCGGATGTGACCATCATCGCCTCCA
>NW_020908472.1:0-755 GCF_003984885.1 Neopelma chrysocephalum | reverse complement strand
CTGGGTGTTCCCTGTGCCCCCAGCCTGGCACACACAGCAGGTGACCCTCTGTCCCTGGGTCAGGACATGGCCAGTACGTGCCTGTCCTGCTGCTGGGAGACTGTCCTCATCCCAGCACCCTCCTCCTCATCTTGCTGGTCAGCATCCATCTCCTCGATCTCCTCCACCACATCGACTTCCATCTCTTCTTCAAACTCTTGGATGTCCACCTCCATCATCTCCTCTGCATCCAACACAACATCCACATCCATCTCTTCCTCACTATCTCCAACAGTCTGTGTGAGGGAGCACAACCTCAGAGAGGGGTCCCTGTCCCACACCAGCCCCACCAAGCTCCAGCCTTCCTGGGAAGTCAGGGGTTTCCCACCTCCATGGATTGGCACTGTACCTTCACTGGGAGGAGGTGGCCCATCCTGCTGGGATGGATGCTGAGCTCCAGACAGCAGGGAGAGTCCAGGAGTGACAAGTCTTTGAGGGATCACCTGTCGAGGGTGCGCTGGAAGCTGCTCCGGGCTCTCTGGCAGCAGGGGAATGGCTGCGTTGTGCTCATCACCGGGCCCTGGCAGTTCCACATGGAACACGGGCACAGCTCTGGCAGCTGTGATGTCCCAGGAGTTGTGGGGCCACTCCGCAGTGGGGATGGGGATCATGGAATGATGGAATCCTTGAATGGTTTGGCTTGGGACGGACCCTAAAAATCATCTTGTTCCAACCTGACCAGCCTCCCACCAGAGCAGGTTGCTCAGGGTCCCTTC
>NW_020908471.1:0-520 GCF_003984885.1 Neopelma chrysocephalum | reverse complement strand
AGGTCGGGGAAGCAATGCCAATTTATTCAGGGAAAACAGGGACTTAAATAGGGTAGGTTCAAGGGGAGGACTCAGAACTGGGGAGGAGCATGGGATTGACAACCTAGGGCAAACAAGGATTGGGGGACGAGGAAAAGGTAGGTGTGACTTAGGAGTATCTAAGGGAAAGGGCCAATGAGAGCTCACTCTGCACTGCGGCAAATCCTGGCCAATCAGCAGCAGAGGAGCGGGAAAGCAGGGGAGAACAAGGGAGTAAACAAGTCAAGGCGGGAAAACCTGAGGGAGAAGAAGGGACAAAACGGAGGGTACATCAAAATTTCATAAAAACCACTGACAAACAGAGGTACAACAGTGGGAACAAATAACACAACAAAACTGGGGAAAACATCAGTCAGTCCATGGTGAGAAAGTCCATTCCATGTGTTTAAAATCCATAGTCCATTCAGTTCCCATACAGCTCTCTCCACTTCTTATATCTTTCCCAGTCTGATAATTGCTCCTCCACATCTCCCCCTTCTTT
>NW_020908470.1:0-457 GCF_003984885.1 Neopelma chrysocephalum | reverse complement strand
ATTATTCCCCATGGGATTGGGTCTCCTGCAGCATGAGGCATAGGGAGACATGCAGTGATTTTTGTGACATTCTGTACTCTCCCAAAATCACGAATTAGGCCTACGACTAAGTTTTCTTGTTCTACATCTCTATCTGGAATTTGCAGGTTACTTACTTACTTGTCGGGTTATTCTTTCAACTCTAATATAAACAGTAGTAATTCCAGCATCCCACCAATCATCTTTACTTATCCAACAAATATATTGACTTTCGTCTTCCCCTCTTTGTATTTCTTTAATTATTAAAACTATGGCTTCTACCCGTTTTTCAATTTGACATTTTCCTCCCGATTTTAAATTTTGTCCTCTGAACCACCACCCATACTTTAGATACTGCCTCCCTTGAGTCTTACAGTTCAAAATTAAATCTCTTCCCTCTACCGCTGAGTAGGCCCCATGTTCCGGCTTAATTTCTAAT
>NW_020908469.1:0-1347 GCF_003984885.1 Neopelma chrysocephalum | reverse complement strand
GGCGCCAGGACCGGGAGCCCCGGCTGCGCGCGTAGAGCCGATCGCGTTGCACAAAGGGCAGACGAGAGCCGGAGGGTCAGGCCCCTCCTTCTGCTTAAAAGGGCCTTCGTTTGCGGGCCCGCGCGCCGGCTTACCGGGGGCTTAAATTGTATACGGTCGAGGATTCCTTCCAGACCGAAGGCGCCAGGACCGGGAGCCCCGGCTGAGCGCGTAGAGCCGATCGCAGCGCACAAATAGCAGGCGAGAGCCGGAGGGTCAGGTCCCTCCTTCTGGACAAAATGGACCGTCGTTCGTGAGCCGGTGCACCGGCCGGCGGGGGGCTAAAATTGCATACGGTCGAGGTTTCCTTCCAGACCGAAGGCGCCAGGACCCGGAGTCCCGGCAGCACGCGTAGAACCGATTGCGGGGCACAAATAGCAGGCGAGAGGCGGAGGGTCTGGTCCCTCCTTCTGGGCAAAAAGGGCCGTTGTTCGTGTGCCGTTGCGCTGGCCGGCCGAGGGTTAAAATTGCATACGGTCGAGGATTCCTTCCAGACCGAAGGCGCCAGGACTGGGAGCCCCGGCTGCGTGCGTTGAGCCAATCGCGGCGCACAAAAAGCATGTGATAGCCGGAGGGTCAGGCCCCCCCTTCTGGGCAAAAAGGGCCGTTGTTCGCTGGCCGACGCGCCCGCCAGTCGGGGACTGAAATTGCATATGGTCGAGGATTCCTTCCAGACCGAAGGCGCCAGGACCGGGAGCCCCTGCTGCGCGCGTAGAGCCGATCGCGGCGCACAAATAGCAGGCGAGAGCCGGAGGGTCAGGCCCCTCCTTCTGGGCAAAAAGGGCCTTCGTTCGTTGGCCCGTGCGACGGCCGACCGGGGGCTAAAATTGCATACGGTCGAGGATTCCTTCCAGACCAAAGGCGCCAGGACCGGGAGCCCCAACTGCGCGCGTAGAGCCGATTACAAGGCAAAAATAGCAGGCGAGAGCCGTAGGGTCAGGCCCCTCCTGCTGCATAAAAGGGCCATAGTTCGTCGGTCCGCGCGGCAACCGACCGGGGGCTAAAATTGCATACGGTCGAGGATTCCTTCCAGACCGAAGGCGCCAGGGCCGGGACCCCGGCTGCGAGCCTAGAGCCAATTGCGGCGCACAAAGACCAGGCGACAGCCGGAGGGTCAGGCCCCTCCTTCTGGGCAAAAAGGACCGTCGTTTGTGGGCCGGTGCGCCGGGCCGACGGGGTCTACAATTGCATACAGTCGAGGATTCCTTCCAGACCGAAGGCGCCAGGACCGGGAGTCCCGGCTGCGTGCGTAGAGCCGATCGCGGCGCACAAATAGCAGGCGAGAGCCGGAGGGTCAGGCCCCTCCTT
>NW_020908468.1:0-328 GCF_003984885.1 Neopelma chrysocephalum | reverse complement strand
TTGCATAATTGGATTAAATATAGTTTTGCATCTTTTGCTTTTTCATTATCAAGTCACACATGGCCTGGGATTTGAGAGCAGATCCCTGTCTCTCCGAATGTGAAAAATTGAAACTGGAGAACAGTCACATCTTCTCTTTAAAATTGAAGTAATCTCACCCAGCTTCTGAAACTATATAATCAGCTAGGATTTATAAGCAGCCAATTCTGAATTTTTCTGATATTTGTATATTTTTCTGGGATATGCATGAAAATTTTAAACATCTTATTTAAACACAGTAGGTGCAACAGTTTAACTTACATCAATGTATGTAGGAAGTCAACATTCA
>NW_020908467.1:0-1778 GCF_003984885.1 Neopelma chrysocephalum | reverse complement strand
TGACAGGACCCAGGGAATGGATCCCACTGGGAAAGGGGAGATTTGGGTGGGATACTGGGGAGAAATTCCTGGCTGGGAGGGTGGGGAGGGGCTGGTCTGGAATTCCCAGAGAAGCTGTGGCTGCCCCTGGAAAAAGAGGAAAATCCCGAGCCCAGCCGTGCTTTTCCCGGGAAAAGCAGGGGCTTCCCGGCTCCCCCCAACTGGGAGACTCCCAGAAAACACTTGGAATGTCACAGAGCGGCACGGATGTTGAATTATTCCCAAGTTTTAGGAGCAATCCCTGAATTCCACCGCGGTTTGTCCCCAAGGCAGGGGGAGCGTTATCCCAAATCCACGGGGAAGCACGGGGGATCCAGAGGGATCAGGGAAAACAGGGATGGCTCCCGGTCTCGGACACAATGTTATCCACCAAATCAATCCGCCTGGAACGGGAACACCGACATTCCAAGCCCCCCAAACCCATCCCAGCGTTCCTGGGAAGCAGCAATTCCAGGACGGAAACCACGCGGCCAAACCTCCCGATCCCAATCCCAATCCCATCCCTGGGATCTTCCTGGGATCAGTCATCCCACCAGGAATGATGGGGTGATGGAGAACAGGAGCAAAGCCACCCTCGATCCAGAGGGAATCCGTTTCCAGAGGGAAATATCCCGTTTTTCCATCCAGCTGTGACACCAAAGCTCTTTCCAACACCAACAGGGAATTTGGGATACAACCAACAGGGAATTTGGGATATGACCAACAGGAAATTCAGGATGCCACCAACAGGAATCCCACAGAAGCACCTGGAGGTGCAAGTTTTCCTCAGGAGCTGGTTTTCCAAGGGAATTCCAAGGGCTACAGACCCTCCCCTCTCCTGCACCGAGAATTCCTGGATGGAGGGAGCAAATCCCACGGGAGCTGCAGCATCCGGCTGCTACTTTATGGATTGTTTTGCCCCCTTTCCAAAGGTGGGAGATAATTCCAGCATTCCAATGTTTTTCCCACAACTTTATCCTTGAGATCTCGGTGGGAAAACCCCCGGAGCGTTCCCGTCATTGCGGGAATGCTGAGGACACAATTCCCGCTCCACGAGCCGCCCTCGGCACAAACTCCCATTTCTCCAGCTTGGGACTCCTTAAAAATTCCCAGCTCCTGGCCCAAGGAATGCCGGGAATGCCGGAACACCGGGAATGCCGCTCCCAGGCACGAATCCCCGGTATCTCACGCTTCCCTATTGGAAAGCACCTGTGGATAATTCCACTTCCCGAGCTTTCCGAACGACTCCCGTTGCTCTGAACGGCTGGAAAACGATCCCAAGGGTGGAGAAACCCAAGGAATTCCGCTCTCAGGGATTAATTCCGCGCGAGGAGGTTCCCGACGGAGCCGCATTCCAAGGTTTTCCGCCATGGGAATGACGGAGGGAGGGGCGGCCTTACCTGTGTTTTCCCGAGGGGAGAGATGGTTCATGGGAAAATCCGGACTCTTCAGTTCATGGGATAAGCGAAGGAGAGGGAATTCCTAAAGCCTCGGGAAGCATCGGCCCTTCCGTGGGATCTTCACATGGACACTGCGGAGGCGGGGCCGGCTCCGACCGCGGAGACCTGGAGAGGAGAAGGGATTGTTGGATTCAGGTGTCGTCCGTCTCCCTGGGGTGTTATCCAAGGAATTCTGGGATGGTTTGGGTGGGAAGGGAATTGGAAGATCGTCCCGTTCCAACCCCGACACCTCCCGCTATCCCAGGTGGCTCCAAGGGAATCCAACCCGGCCTTGGACACTGCCAGGGATCCAGGGGCAGC
>NW_020908466.1:0-882 GCF_003984885.1 Neopelma chrysocephalum | reverse complement strand
AAGTCTTTAAGGCGTCGGTATACGAATTTTTGGGAGGTGGACAGTGTGAGTCCCATCTTGGTGTTATAGAAATCCTCCCTTTTCTGTTTAAAAACGTTGGGGTGTTGGTGTTGGGGCGGGTGTGGAATGTCCCCAGCTGCTCACCTTGTCCGGTGCGTCGACCCGTGCAGCTCTGGAGCCCACAGTCGTCCGTCCAGCTGGGGGGACCGGCGGGACGATCACCTCTCCGGCGACGCTTGAGCCCAAGTGGAAGCGCAGGAGTTCCCTCAATATGAGGGACCTTCAACTGTGCCCCACGTTGGGCGCCACTTGCCACGGCCCGAGGGGTAAAGGGAAATTGGGACGCGGCACTGCGAATAAGGGTCAGGACACAGTTGAAGGTCAGGGAAGCAATGCCGATTTATTCAGGGAAAACAGGGACTTAAATAGGGTAAGTCTGAGGGGAGGACTCAGAACTGGGGAGGAGCATGGGATTGACAGCCCAGGGAAAATAATGATTGGAGGGTGAGGGAGAGGTAGGTGTAACCTTGGAGTATCTAAGGGAAAGGGCCAATGAGAGCTCACTCTGCACTGCGGCAAACTGTAGCCAATCAGCAGCAGAGGAGCGGGAAAGCAGGGGAGAACAAGGTGGTAAACAACTTAAGGCGGGAAAACCTGAGGGAGAAGGAGGGACAAAATGGAGGGTACATCAAAATTTCAGAAGAACCACTGACAAACAGGGGTACAACAGTGGGAACAAATAACACAGTAAAACTGGGGAAAACATCAGTCAGTCCGTGGTAAGAAAGTCCATTCCATGTGTTTAAAATCCATAGTCTATTCAGTTCCCATACAACTCTCTCCACTTCTTGTATCTTTCCCAGTCTGATAATTGCTCCTCCA
>NW_020908465.1:0-557 GCF_003984885.1 Neopelma chrysocephalum | reverse complement strand
CCCTGAGCCCCTTTTGTCCAGGCTGAGCCCCCCCAGCTCCCTGGGCCACTCATTTACAGCCTTTATCTTCTGGAGCAGCCATTCCATGGGCTGGAGCCCCAGTTTGTGGGAATGGCCGGACATCTCCTGTGGAATGGGAGCAGAGAATAAAATCTTGGGGTGTTTGTTCCCTTTGTTGGTGCAACTTTCAGCTTTTGCTTTTGGTTTCGCTGGATTATCTCAGCCCCCCACAGCTCGATGGGAGCACAGGTGCTTTACAAGGAAATTCAAATCGGTGACATCAAAGGCTGCTCTGGGTGCACCAGATGCAGCACCTGGAAGGGGAAGTTGTGCAGATATTCCTGATGGGAGCTCCTGGCCTTGGGCACAGCCCTGTTGAGCTCCTCGTACAGCTCTGTCTCCATCGTGTATGCCAGGAGGGCGATGCCCTGTTCCTTCCAACTCAGAGACCCCCTGGAATTCTGTTTCTGCCACTCGGCAGTGGCCTCAGCCCAGATCTTGGTGAACTCGCTGTTGGGGACAAACTCGGAGCGTTTGAGCTCCGGCAGCTTCCTAAA
>NW_020908464.1:0-759 GCF_003984885.1 Neopelma chrysocephalum | reverse complement strand
CTCTCCAGAGCAATCCAATGTCACCTCATACGCTGACACAGCTGTGGCCATCGTCATTACACTTGAAGTGTTTGCTGGCCTGTGGATAAATGCTTTCATTGTTTCTGTGATTTGCATGGCCTGGGTCAAAAGGAAAACCTTGAACTCTAATGAGAAGATCTTGCTGGCTGTGGGATGCTCCAGGTTTTGGTTTTTGTGCATCTCATGGGTATATTCCATTTTTTTAATAATTTATCCCTATTACCTTTATGTTCACCCCATATTTCCACTACTTAATAGTGCTCAGAACTTTTTTAATTGTTCCAACTTGTGGTTTTCTGCTTCTCTTTGTGTCTTTTATTGCATAAAAATTGCCAATTTCAGAAACAGCTTCTTCATCTACCTGAAAGTAAAAATTGACGGGATGGTGCCCTGGCTCTTGTTGGGATCAGTGCTTTTCTCCCTGGCTATCGGAATCATTGCCTACAACATCATGGACAAAGCTCTCAGTAACAATCTCAATTTCACCTGCCAAGGAAGGATTTCGAAAGCAAGTGTCAGAATAGATCAACAGTTTTTGCCTCATTATTTTATCATTGGTTTTGGACATGCCACTTCATTCACAGCAGTCATCTTGTCTGCCCTTCTCCTTCTCTTTTCTCTCTGGAGACACAAACGCAACATGCAGACAAACTCCATGAAGGACCTCAGCATGGATGCCCACATCAAAGCAATGAAATCCATTCTCTCCTTCTTCATAATGTACAGCATCAACTTTAT
>NW_020908463.1:0-449 GCF_003984885.1 Neopelma chrysocephalum | reverse complement strand
ATCCCCTTGCTCCTTGGGAAATCAGCCCTTTTCTGTCCCTCCCTGACTCCTGCAAAAGTTATTCTTGGTCTCTGCTCTGTGCGACTGCATTTGCTCCTTCTCATTAAAGGCTTTTGTGCAGCATCAGTGGAGAGTTGTGGTCGTTTGTTCCCCTCCTCCCTCAGGTTACCACCTGCTCTGCAAGGATGAGCACTGGCTGCTGTCCTGAGCTTAGCAGGAGCTGCAGAAAGATCTCCCTGAGCTTAGACCAGAGCACCAAACCCCTCAGTCACTGAGCTTGAGACTGTAACCTGGAGATCACGGCCCTGCAGGGCCAGTTTCTGATTTGTTCTTTGTAAAACTTAATAGAGAGATTTTGATTAACTTTTCAGTCTCCTTAGCTGATCATCGTTGAGTTGGAAGCAGGTAGTTGTGGCCGAGTGGTGAAGGCGATGGACTAGAAATCCATT
>NW_020908462.1:0-578 GCF_003984885.1 Neopelma chrysocephalum | reverse complement strand
GGCTTTAGCCAGGGTTTCCTGGGTGCGGGAGAGAGCCCCGAGGGGCCCTTGGCTGCTCCAGCCGCTCCCCCAGGGATGTTGCACAGGGATGGGAAGACTGTGGAGAGCAGCCAGGAGCCAGCCCAGAGCTGCCCAGGCCCCTCTGCAGCTCTGGCCATGTCCATTGACATCTGGCCCCCACGGTGCTCCCCGAGCCCCTGCAGTGCCACAGTTGTCTGAGGCAGGAGGGGATCCCAGCATGCAATGGAAACAGTTCCCATCTCTGTTGGCTTCCAGATGGGGATCGTGACTTGGATAATGTGAAAGTTCTTCTGGATGATGATTTGAATTTCCTGGAGCAACCTGGAGGCAAGTTCTCAGTGTCCCTTTCGTGACTGAATATTCCCTGTCAATGTGGCAAGAGCTCATTCATGTGCCATTTTCCTTAAGACCCTCTCAAGGTTGCTGGATTATCATAATCTTGGCCGGCTCCATTCTCAGGCCTAAGAGGGATCCCACAGGATCCCTGTCTGGGGGAGCTTTTAATCTTCTTTCCATGGCAATGCCAGTTGCTCCCTCCATGGCTGCTGTGCAGACAC
>NW_020908461.1:0-460 GCF_003984885.1 Neopelma chrysocephalum | reverse complement strand
TTGCAGCTGAGTCTGGGGGTGACGGTGATCAGGAACCTGGAGTGGGGTCCAGGGCTGAGCCTCTGGAAGGTCGTGTGGGTACACCGTGGCTTTTCCCCCTTGGAGAGCTGCCAGCTCAGAGCCCAAAGCTGGGCCAGCCGGGCGCCTCCGCAGGGGCCAGGACAGAGACCTGCCCGTGTGTGCCCTGTCCCTGCGGGATCCCCTCACCCCTCCTGCCCTTCAGGGCTGCCCGTGCAGAGCCCCAGAGATGACACAAGTGTCTCTGGCTGTTGAGTTACAGGGCTGTCCACAGGGAGGACTTTTCCAGCTCCTCTGCTGATTCCTCTGCACAAGCCCAGCTCACATGGCAGGGGTGAATAGTCTGTCCCTACTGACCTCACAGGCTGAGCTCCGGTTTTCTCTAATCCGTTCATGTCAATTGGAACTGCTTCCCATTCAGGTCCTCCAAGAGGCAAGAACC
>NW_020908460.1:0-337 GCF_003984885.1 Neopelma chrysocephalum | reverse complement strand
GCTCCCACCCCATTGCCCGGGCCTGCACCAAAATCAGCAGCTCTGGCAAGTCCTGGCCCAAGGAGACCTGCCACCGCTCCGAGTCCTGGCAGGGCTGGTGCCCGTCTCCTGCCCCACACAGCTGTGTCCCCGGGGCACTCCTCTGCCACAGGGCAGCCAAAGCCAATGGGCACTGATGTCTGGGCTCTTGCAGGGGCTGTTGGGAGCGGCAGCTGGAGCAATTGGTGGCTGTGCTCAGCAGCTCTCAGAAGGCAGAAGTTGTTGCTCCTTCCAGGAGTGATTTTTTTCGGGCAAGTGATGAGCTGCAGCACAAAAACATCTTTGCTGTGAAGGCACA
>NW_020908459.1:0-645 GCF_003984885.1 Neopelma chrysocephalum | reverse complement strand
CCACAAATCCAAAAAAGTCCATTTGGTGCTTTCCAAAAATGTTTGGACAGGCTATCAGCATTTTTCCAAAATTTTGATATTTCCATTATTCCGGAAAAAGGGTTTACTTTGGTTTTATTACATTGATATAGTTTCTTGTTTGCATCCCACTCACAGTTGGGGCCCTTTTTTCCTGACCAATAGTTAGTTGGGGCTTGTGGGAAATACTCACTGTGAGTGGAGTTGGTTTTTAGGGTTCGCTTGCAAGGGGTTTCTCCAACTGGGTATACAAAGTGTCGTCCTGTTCTCCGTATACAATCTCTCCCTTTTACTGTGGAGCTTAATATCCATCCTTCTGGTCTATTCACTTTATTATGAGAAAATGTGTAATTTCCTTTGAGTATTTCTTGGGCATCCAGACTAAAACCTCTCCAGGGCCATTCTTCTGCCATTAAAGGCCCTCCGCATACCCAACATCGACTTACTCTTAATCCTTTAGCAATTTTTTCTGCTAGATCAACAAATAGATTTTGTCCTACTGCCGGGAGCTCAAAATTTCCATCTCCCCTGTCAGTTCAGAATATAAGCTACTTAACTGTGATAGTAGGTGGTTCTTGGATTTTTTCTCTCAGTATCTTCAATGATTTCTTCTATTATTATTTCAGG
>NW_020908458.1:0-333 GCF_003984885.1 Neopelma chrysocephalum | reverse complement strand
CCACAAATCCAAAAAAGTCCATTTGGTGCTTTCCAAAAATGTTTGGATAGGCTATCAGCATTTTTCCAAAATTTTGATATTTCCATTATTCCGGAAAAAGGGTTTACTTTGGTTTTATTACATTGATATAGTTTTTTGTTTGCATCCCACTCACAGTTGGGGCCCTTTTTTCCTGACCAATAGTTAGTTGGGGCTTGTGGGAAATACTCACTGTGAGTGGAGTTGGTTTTTAGGGTTCACTTGCAAGGAGTTTCTCCAACTGGGTATACAAAGTGTGGTCCTGTTCTCCGTATACAATCTCTCCCTATTACTGTGGAGCTTAATATCCATCCT
>NW_020908457.1:0-576 GCF_003984885.1 Neopelma chrysocephalum | reverse complement strand
ATACAGATCAAAAGCAATCAGAAGCTCAGTTAAAAACCCAGTCATCACAGTAGCAGCTCAAAGGGAACAAAACACATGGGCTCTTTGAAAGCTCTCCCACTCATAATGTAAGATGTGCTGAACCCAAAACTTGGCCATTTGAGTCCAAATCATGCAATATCAAAAAATAAGACTCCTTCTGAATTATTTTCAGATGGAAATGTCCCAACCCTGGGAATCAACAAAACACAGGCCATGTCTCACCAGCACCTCCTCACACACAACACACACAACACTCTCCTCAAACTCTTCACAGCTCACATGGTTATCAGAGATCTTCAAGACTGACAGAAAGATTCCACCCTCAAAAAAAGAAACATTGATCAGACAATGTCTCCTTACTATGGATAATATTTGACTTCTCATCCTTGGCATGTCACAAGCAAGAGCATTTCTTACAGTGACAATTGAAACATGTCTATGAAAGTCTCTTTCCAGCTGTAAACAGGAAAGGCATCTACAGAAGAGGCAGGCAAATAGAACAGATCTCATCTTCCACACACTATCAGAGAGAAAGAACCATCTTCAGATCATCAA
>NW_020908456.1:0-691 GCF_003984885.1 Neopelma chrysocephalum | reverse complement strand
CTCAGCCTCTCCTCACAGCACTTGTGCTCCAGTCCCTTCCCCAGCCTCGTTGCTCTCCTCTGGACCTGCTCCAGCACCTCAATGTCCTTCCTGAACTGAGGGCCCAGAGCTGGACACAGCACTCCAGGGGTGGCCTCACCAGCGCTGAGTCCAGGGGAAGAATCACTTCCTTGGACCTGTTGGCCACACTGTTCCTGAGCCAGGCCAGGATCCATTGGCCTTCTTGGCCACCTGGGCACACTCTGGCTCCTGTTCAGCTTCTTGTCAATCCAAACTCCCAGGTCCCTTCCTGCCTGGCTGAGTCAAGTTCTGCTCAATAAAAGCTCAGCCCAGTAAAAGCCAACAAATGAGCCAACATCAACCACCACTGGGTCCAAAAGGGACCCTCTCCCACCCAGCAGACAGAGCTGAACCAGCTCTCCCACCCCATGAATCTCATTAAATGTACTCTCTGCTGGCTGAGAACATTTCTTCATGCCTCCTGCCTATGGATTCCTACAGAAATCCAGCCAGGATCCCTGCACAGGTACCTGGCACAGTCCAACCCGTCCTGCTCCACCACAGGCTGCACATGAACAATCCCCCTCATGCCCACGGGCCAGAGGGGCTCTGCAGCCACAGCCCAAGTTTGGATCAAACCCTGGTGGCCCAGCAAGTCTGTGCTGCAGTTTCTTGAGCAGTGTCACGTATA
>NW_020908455.1:0-338 GCF_003984885.1 Neopelma chrysocephalum | reverse complement strand
GGGGGGGTTAAAGGGGCCTAGAGCAGGAGAGGAGCGGCTCCCCTATGAGCAGGTGAGTCCTGAGACCCCCCTGGTGTCCCCAAGACCCTTCTGGTGTCCCCAATTCCCCCCTTGACATCTCCAATTCCACTGTCCCTAACCCCCTCCCCACTGTCCTCAAACCCCATCCCTGATGTCCCCAATCCTCCATCTTCCCTCAGGAGCCCCCCCCTGGACACTCTGACCGAAAACGCCCCCCATCCCACGCTCACAGAAAGGCCAAGGGCATCTGGGGACACCCTGGGGACAGTTGGGGGGCCTTGGGGGGCACTGGGTGATTACTGGGGGATACTGGGACA
>NW_020908454.1:0-306 GCF_003984885.1 Neopelma chrysocephalum | reverse complement strand
GTGCCCGCGGAGGAGCTTGTGGCCGTGGAGCCCAGCGAGAAGCCGAGTCCGAGCAGCAGCGCCGTCGTGGAACAGCCACCTGTCGACCCTAACGTACCGCAGGTCAGTAAGTCCGTTCTCTTCGAGCTCTTCCTAACTATTGCCCTCTTTTCCTCTGTGTTTCCCCGCGTGTTGTGGATGGGCAGTGTTGGTCCCTGTCTCCGTCACAGAGTGAAGGAACGGGGCCACTCCATCCTCTAATAGTATTGAGCAGTGACATCTCTTGAGTCTTCGCTAGTCACAGGTTGAATTTCAACTGGAGGTGCT
>NW_020908453.1:0-334 GCF_003984885.1 Neopelma chrysocephalum | reverse complement strand
AACTCTCAAATCATGGACCAAGTGAGATTGCTTTGTCTTTGCATCCTGAAGTAAATGAGCATCTTCCTTTCCCAGGACACCAAGCCCTGTCCTTTTAGGGTGCAGGATCTGGAAGGGGGATGTTGCATCCTCTTGGCTCAAGGGTTTGAGTTCCTCGTTTGAGAAGAAATTGTCTTTTGTGTGTTTGGAGCAGGAATGGGGTGCAATGTGGAAAAGAAAAGGGTGAAGCACTAGAAAGGTTTGGGGCAAGGGAAGATGTTTCTGAGTCAGGGCAAAGCAGAGGGCCTTGCTTGAGCTGATGTGCTGTTTGGGTTTGTGGCTGTGTGTGTGTGTG
>NW_020908452.1:0-399 GCF_003984885.1 Neopelma chrysocephalum | reverse complement strand
GGGAGGATGTTTGGGGACCCTGAGTAGGACACAGAGCAGATGCTGGGGAGGAGATGCCTGAGGGGACTAAAAAGGATGGGATGGGAGGCCCAAGAGATGGGATTTGGGAGCACCATTAAAAGAAAGAGGTGGGGGCCCTCCCAGCAATTGATAGTGGCCCTCCCTTGTGAGGGTCCTCCTTGGTCAGGTTCCCTGAGCATTTGGGGCTCTGGGCACCGGGAGATTTGCAGTGGAAGTGGAGTGAAGAGAGAGAATAGTGGGAGGGAGAAGCTACAGTGCCCAGCACTAGAGGTTCAGGAGAGCTCAGGATCCTCTGGCCTGGGAGAGGGAGAGGCCAAGGCAAGGAGATTTGGGATCACAGGCACGATTCCATCCTGCAGCAGAGCTGCTCTCCTGCAG
>NW_020908451.1:0-1248 GCF_003984885.1 Neopelma chrysocephalum | reverse complement strand
AATGTTTTTACAGGCTTCTATCATCTCAACCAGAGAGGGATCTTTTAGCATTTTTAGTGCTTTTTGGCAATCTTCGTTAGCTTTTTCAATAACCAATTTATTAAATAGAATTTCTTGACTTTCCTTTTGATTGACTTGTCTTTTAATCGCTTCTTTTAGCCTGGTTATAAAATCAATAAACGGTTCTTTTGGGCCCTGATTAATGAGAGTGAAAGAGGGTGTTTGGACGTATGCGTCCGCCACCCTTTTCACTGCTTCTAGTGCCAATTCTTTAGTGATTTCTAAAAATTTGGGTTCAATTCGGGATTGATCCCCCCTGGTTGAGTAGCTTCCCTCACCATAGAGCATGTCTATTGCCTGCCGCACTGGGATACCCCTTCTCTCCATTTTTTCATTCACATAAGTTACAATTAGTTTCTTCCATTCAGCCTCAAATACTGAGGACTGGATGGTGGTAAAAAGTCCGTTTATGACCGCTCTTATGTCATATGGAATAAGCAAGTATGCAAGGAAGAAGGACTCCAGGAGACCGATCGTGTATGGCGCTCCCAGGCCATACTCCACCATAGCTTTTTTAATATCTTTCAACATGGGATAGGAGATCGGTCTCCATTCCGGAGCTTTCCCTTCTTCCAAGAATATCGGGAATGCTTTTAAAAATTCTGTGTCATTAGCCTGAGCGGCTTCCTCCCTGAAAGGCTTCCATATATTGGGCATATCACTGTGCCTCTCAGGGGATTGTTGATCAAGGTCTATGTCATCGTCAGTGTTAGTGTCTCGGTAGCGGTAGGCGGGGTAGGCCTTGTTGTTAGGGGCCCTATGGGCGCGGCCATGTTGCCGGAAGCCGGCTTTGACCTTTGGCCTAGCCCCACCCCTCGCCCCCCTTTCACCCCCGGAAGGTGACCTCTCAGGGGAGGAGGTGGTGCTGGAGGGAGTGGACGAACACGTGGGCGACTCAGGGGAGGGGTCCCTGACGCGCGCAGGAGGAGGTGGAGGTGGTCTGGAGGGTGGTGCTATGAGGGTCCGCCCCCTCTTTTCCCGCGCTGCCGGTTCTCGCGCTGTCTTTTCCCGCCTCCGTCCCGCGCGTCTCCCGTCTCCCTCCTCCTCGCCGCCATTTTGTGTTCGCCGCGATGTTGTCTTCTCCCTCCCGCCATCTTGTGAGTGCCTCAGTTGGTGTGACGCAGTTGTTTTTTCCCGTTTAGTGGCTGGTACATGGAGGCTGCTGTTCTCGTTCATCATTTGGTGCTG
>NW_020908450.1:0-1473 GCF_003984885.1 Neopelma chrysocephalum | reverse complement strand
TCAGTGTCAGTGTCAGTATTCGGGTAGCGGCAGGCGGGGTAGGCCTTAGTGGTATGGGCCCTATGGGCGCGGCCATGTTGCCGGAAGCCAGCCCTGGCCTTTGCCCTGACCCCGCCCCTCGCCCCCCTTTCACCCCCGGAAGATGACCTCTCCGGGGAGGAGGCGGAACTGGAGGGGGTGGACGTGCACGTGGGCGAGTCGGGGGAGGGGTCCCTGACGCGCGCAGGAGGAGGTGGAGGTGGCCTGGAGGGTGGTGCTGTGGGGTCCCGCCCCCTCTTTTCCCGCGCTGATGGTTCCCGCGGTGTCCCTTCCCGCCTTCGCTCCGCGCGTCTCCCGTCTCCCTCCTCCTTGCCGCCATCTTGTGCACGCCGCGATGATCTTTTTTCCCTCCCGCCATCTTGTGTGTGCCGTGAGGTATGTGACGCAGTTGGTTTGTCCTTGATCGTAGCCAATTCATGGAGGCTGTTATTCTGGTTCATCATTTGGTGCTGTAGCACCATCAGAACAAGCCTCCAGGCTATGAGTGCCTCTTTCGCTGTTCGGTCCCCCCTGTCATTGTCTCGCCACAAGCTGTAGCCGATTACTTGCCACTCTTCAGCAGTAGTGTTATCTGTTAGTTTGTGGCATTTATTGTCTAACCACTTGGCGAGTGCTTTAGCTGATTTTTTGTCCAGGGGGTGACCGTGTTCTATGATAAAATCTTTGAGGTGTCTATATACGAACTTCTGGGAGGTGGACAGTGTGAGTCCCATTTTGATGTTATTGAAATCCTCCCTTTTCTGTCTTGTATGTAGGGGTGTAGGTGTTGGGGTGGGATGAGGAATGTCCCCAGCTGCTCACCTCTCTGGTGTGCCGACCCGTGCAGCTCCAGAAGCTCACAGCCGTCCGTTCAGCTGAGGGGACCGGCGGGACGATCACCTCTCCTGGTGACGTCTGAGCCCAGGTGGAGACACAGGAGTTCTCTCAATGTGAGAGCCCGTCAACTGTGCCCCACGTTGGGCGCCACTTGCCACGGTCCGAAGGGGAAAGGGAATGGGACGCGGCACTGCAATGAGGGTCCGGACACAGGTGAAGGGTGAAGGAGCAATGCCAGTTTATTGAGGGAGAACAGGGACTTAAATAGGGTGAGTCTGAGGGGAGGATTCAGAACTGGGGAGGAGCTTGGGACTGACAACCCAGGGAGAATCAGGATTGGGGGATAAGGGAGAGGTAGGTGTAACTCTGGGGTATCCAGGGGAAAGGGCCAATGGGAGCTCACTCTGCACTGCGGCAAATCTCAGCCAATCAGTGTCAGAGGAGCGGGAATGCAGGGGAGAACAGGGGAGTAAACAACTTTAGGCGGGAAAGTCTGAGGGAGAAGAAGGGCTAATATGGGGGTACATCAAAATTTAATAAGAAACCAGCAGCAAACAGGGGTACAACAGTGAAAACACACAACACAATAAAAACTGGGGAATAACAGTCTGTCTGTGG
>NW_020908449.1:0-428 GCF_003984885.1 Neopelma chrysocephalum | reverse complement strand
CAGATCCCATGAGTGACCCCAAACCCCCTCCCTGCCCCACAAGTGACCCCGGACACCAGGAGTGATCCTCAGACCCCAGGAGTGACCCCAAACCCCCTCCCTGCCCCACACGGGACCACGGACAACAGGAGTGACCCCCAGACCCCATAAGTGACCCTCAACCCTATGAGTGACCCCAGACCCCACGAGTGACCCCCAGATCCCATAAGTGACCCCCAAACCCCACAAGTGACCCTCAGACCCCACAAGTGACCCCCAAACCCCACAAGTGACCTCCCCAGACCCCACAAGTGACCCCAACCCCCTCCCTGCCCCATAAGTGACCCTCAACCCCCTCCCACCCCACAACCGACCCCGCCCCCACCCCATAAGTGACCCCTCCCCCTCCCCCCCCATCACTCACCCCTCCTCTTCCGGCCCCTCCCCCT
>NW_020908448.1:0-546 GCF_003984885.1 Neopelma chrysocephalum | reverse complement strand
CAACCAACCCATGAAGCAACCCTGCATTGCAGAGCTGACTGCTCTATACTGCAAACAGGAGCCAGCTCTCAGAAATGACTGATCTTCTGGAAAAGTTGTGTGAGAACTGCAAGTTCCAAATGTTAGTGTTCATTCTTGTGCCTATTGATACACTGGTAAAAATCTCTGAATTCACCAGAAAAATGTTTCCCTTAGGAGTTTCTAAGCTAACCTGCAGTAACACCTGCTTTCCAGCATGGCTGCAGTCCCCTCACAGATAAAAGGATTGGAAGCTTTCAGTTTATCAGCTGAAATCATCAGAGGACACCACAGCAACCTCCATGTCCTTTGCAAACCTTTTCAGATGTCAAACTTAAGATCAGACAATATTGTGCCCTACAAAAATAAAGAAACCCTTTCCAAAATATCTAGTAAGACTAGAAAATAAAAAGCAATTGCATGTCAGGTAACAATTTTTTTCAAATCAATGAAGAGTTCACTCACATATCTGAGAGCAAAGCTGAGCTCATTTAAAGATTATCTTGTATTTTGAACATATAAAGCACT
>NW_020908447.1:0-583 GCF_003984885.1 Neopelma chrysocephalum | reverse complement strand
TCAAGGGGCAGCAGGACCAACTCAGGGGCCTGGGGGAGTCTGGGGGGCTTTTGGGTCCAGGAGGGTCCTGGGGGAGCTGGGGAAGGGCTTTGGAGATTGGGGGTACAGACCAGGACAGACCAGTACCTCCTCACTGCTCCCCAGATCTCTCCTGGAGCTGGGACACATTGTCATGGGACACCTGAGCCCCCCCAGTGCCCTCCCAGTACAGCCCAGTGCCCCCAGTACAGCCCACTGTGTTCCTGTCCCACAGTGCCAGGTGATCCCTCTTTGGGGGTGTTGGAAGGGATTTAAGGGGGGGCTTGGGATGATTTGGGAGGATCTGTGCGGTGTTGGATGAGGAACTGGTAGGGTTTGGGGGGCTTTGGGTGCATTTAGGGGAGTTAAAAGGATCTTGGGGACACTGGGGGGCTCTCAGGACTCACCTGCTCGTAGGGAAGCCCCTCCTCTCCCTATCTAGGCCCCATTAACTCCCCCAAATGTCCCCCAACTCCCCTTTTTTTCCTGTAATCCTCTTCCCCCCACAGATCCCTTTCACCTCCCAAGACCCTTTTAACTCCCCTAAATGCACCCAAAGCCCCCC
>NW_020908446.1:0-745 GCF_003984885.1 Neopelma chrysocephalum | reverse complement strand
GAGGGGTCCCTGACAGACCCTCTCTGGAGTTGTTCTCTGCCAAGGATGAACGGAGCCTCCGGGCCAGTCACAACAGGGAGCTTTGGCCACTCCTTCCCACTCAGACCATCCTCAGCCTCCAACACGGACAGTCCATGGGATCCTCCCATCCCTCCAGAGAAAAAGATGGATTCTGCCCCTTTGTCATGGGCTGTTTCAGAGCTCACTCTGCACCAGTGCCCACCAGAGATTTATGTTCCCGTGGGGCTGATGTGCCAGGCCATTGATCCCACACATCCCAGGAACCCTCAGGGCCCCTTTCTGAGGCCGGGTTGACCCTATTCCTGCTCAGGGGATTGATTTCTGGAGTTTGTTACTGCAAAGCAGAAGTGCCTTGAGCAGGATCAAAAGTCAGACCAGCCCCTCTCCTCTGCCCAACAGACACTGGAGCAGGAGTTCTCCTGCACAAATGCTTTAGGCCTTTGCTTTTCCTTCCAGTTTCTGGACCTGAGCTTCCAGTCTCCAGGGAGGTTCCCCATCCCAATCCCTCATGGCCAAGCCCCAGTCCCACAGACAGAACCTCAGGGTGGCACTTGGGCTGTGCCACCAGAGCCTTTCCCTGGAGCAGGAAAAGGTCAGCTCTTCCTGGCTGAGACGGTGGTCGGTTGGAGAGGGGAGGACATCCTTAAACGCTGGGACATCTGCTGAGACACAGCCCCGAGGGAGGCAGTGGGGTTCCCATTCTGTTCCTGCAGCTGACTGGCCA
>NW_020908445.1:0-866 GCF_003984885.1 Neopelma chrysocephalum | reverse complement strand
ATTTCTAGACCCTCCCTGATGTCTCTGCACCAGCTCTGGCTGTTCCCAGGAACACAAAGCCATGGGCTGATCCTGACTCCCTCTGGGTGACCTCTTGCACCACAAGGGTCCCCATTGAGTGACATTTCTTTTTCCTCACCTTCAGTCTGAGCTTTCAATGCTACTCTTTGTGGAGATTTCATTCTATTTCCAATACAGAGAAAAGCTCCATCCTGTCAGATCTCCTCTAGATCCTCTCCAGTTCTTCCTCATTCCTCCTGAATGGGGAACCCCACACTCGGACAGACCAGTCCAGACGTGGTGACCCCAGGGCTGAGTCCAGGGGGGTGACAACTCCCTTGTTTGGGTGGCCACACTCCCCCTAAGGCAGCCCCATGTGCAGTTGGCCTTAAATCAAGGGGCGATTCTGATTCTTTGTAATGTCATGGAATCAAGTGGCACCGTGACACTGCAGGGCCTCATGGAACCAAAGGAATGCAGGGACACTGTGGAATCTCATGGAACCAAGGAAACATTGTGACATACAGGATCTCTTTGGAACCAAAGAACTCTAAAACATCTCAGACCCTCATGGAACCAAGGGGCCACTGTGCCTCCCCAGAACTCCATGGAATCAAGCAGAGCCACTGCCTCCCCCCCGCCGCTGCACAGACCGGAGTCGCCGGCTCTGCCCTGCTTGGACACCTCTGGAGTCAGCGTGTTCTTGGGCAGCACAACTGATCTCAGACCAGAGAGTTTCCCAGATTTTGCTTTGCCCCCTCTTTTCCCCCGGTTTTATTTTTGTTCTTTATTCTTCTGGATGCAAAAGGGGGAGGGAAGCAGGTGTTGATCACTGTTTTTATCTGATTACAAAAGGCCATTCAGGA
>NW_020908444.1:0-6118 GCF_003984885.1 Neopelma chrysocephalum | reverse complement strand
GGGGACCGGCGGGACGATCACCTCTCCCGGTGATGTCTGAGCCCAAGTGGAGACGCAGGAGTTCTCTCAATATGAGAGACCTTCAACTGTGCCCCACGTTGGGCGCCACTTGCCACGGCCCGAGGGGTAAAGGGAATTGGGACGCGGCACTGCGAATGAGGGTCAGGACACAGTTAAAGGTCAGTGAAGCAATGCCGATTTATTAAGGGAAAACAGGGACTTAAATAGGGTAGGTCTGAGGGGAGGACTCAGAACTGGGGAGGAGCATGGGATTGACAGCCCAGGGAATGCGAGGATTGGGGGATGAGGGAGAGGTAGGTGTAACTTTGGAGTATCTAGGGGAAGGGGCCAATGAGAGCTCACTCTGCACTGCGGCAAACCTTAGCCAATCAGTAGCAGAGGAGCGGGAAAGCAGGGGAGAATAGGGGAATAAACAACTTAAGGCGGGAAAACCTGAGGGGGAAGAAGGGCTAACATGGAGGGTACATTAAAATTTCATAAAAACCAGTGACAAACAAGGGTATAATATTGGAGACAAATAACACAGTATAACTGGGGAAAATAACAGTCAGTCCGTGATGTGGAGGTCCATTCGGCGTGTTCAAAGTTCACAGTCTATTTAATTTCCATACAGTTCTCTCCACTTCTTGTATCTTTCCCAATCCGACAATTGATCCTCCACATCTCCCCCTTCTTTATTTACTGACACAACGTTGGCGTTGATTGATTTCAGGAACAGCTGGCGGAAACAAACAAAAAGACAGGGCAAGCAAGTGCACAAAGCAAAAAGACCACCCACAGAAATCAGAGCGAAAATCAATATTTTTCTGAGCCAATTGGGGATTGACGGGAATTTAAGCCAATCGAAAAGTCCGTCTAATCCCTCACTGTGGGATTGACGGATATTTTGGACCAAATTTTTTAATTTATCAATACTTTGGTGGATCGATTGAGCATGGTCCGAAAAATTCATGCAGCACATGCCTTCAAACTCTTGGCACCCGTGCCCGTGTGCCAAGAGTAGGAAGTCAATAGCTGCACGATTTTGTAGACTAACTTCTTTTAGTTTCTGTGTGTCTGCCAACAACCCCTCTATCGCCGTTGTCGTTGCGTTCGCTTCCTTCGTGAGCCAGCAACCGAGGTGGGTGAGAAGAGATAACGCGTGAGCGGTTCCTATTCCTGAAAATGGAAAGGAAGCCCAGAAATTTTTGATGCGAGGCCAAATGTAAATATGGGAATCGCAGTCCTCAGGGAATGGTAAAGGTGGTGGAACGGTAAAAGAGGGTGGAACAAGGAGAGGGGGTGTTTTGGGAGCCGGGGCGGCGAGAGGTGCTGGGGGTTTTGGAGGTGTAGGACGAGGTTTTGGGAGGACTGGGCGTTCATATAGGACGAATGTTCTTTTTGTTCTACTGATTTTTGATAAGGGAGAATTTGGAGCCGAATCTTGTGGGGAGGAGGTTTGGTCTGGAAGTTGAAATTTGGCCGGATTGAAAAGGGCAAGTTTTCCCACTGTGCAAGGACCACCCTCCGGGTATGCAGGAATCCCCTGCCAAGCTCGGTCCCCGCACAGGAGGAAAAACCCTTGGGGGAGTTTTCTCCACCTCGGTATTGTCTCTGTGGTTACCGCAGTGATCACGGAGTGGTTACACCACGAGGAAGGAAGTTCGCGATAGATGGGTTTGTTGGCAGAGACATTGAAGGGGGTAAACAATTTTGGTTCTGTGTAGCGGTGAAATAAGATGCAGGTGTTAGTAGGGATTGAACCGAAAAGATCAATCTCTTGGGGAGGATCAAAAGAGAGGTGGGTGCGAGAGACTGCTTGAGCGAGAGTAGCGGAAGTGAAAGGAAGAGGGTCTGTAATTCGGGTTAATGGTAAAAACGTATTCCAATCGTTAACTGAAGAAATAGGGACACCTACAAGACAGGTTTGAAAGGGGTTGCCAGCGCCCGATTGGGCTAGACACAAGGTGTCCGTTCCTGTAGCTTTGGCCAACGTTACCCATAGATTTTCGGTGGGTTGTTGCATCCAGCCCTTCAGAGGGAAAGATGTGGAGACGTCGGTAAGTCTTAGGGTGACGATGAAGATGGTGGAGAGATAGATGGTCCACATGTCGTGTCTCGTTCCTGGTATATCCTTATCCGTCTGGTTGGGACCCACTTTGGTCCTGTCGGTCCTGTAATACATGCGTACCCTTTCCCCCAAGTGATTAGGGAGAAAGGGCCCGTCCACGATTCTGTAATTGGATCTTTGTACATGATTTTTGCTTTTTGATTATTTAGCACATCTTCTGACTTAAAATGCTTATCTATGGGACTTCTGTCTGTGTGAGTTTCGTGTTCCTCTGCTAAATTTAAAAAATTTAATACGTACATGACTTTTTCCAATCTTTCTTGAGGAGTTAGGCCAATACTCCCCCTTTTTTGTTTATTGAGCAAATTTTTGATGTTTTGGTGGGCTCGTTCTACTATACCTTGTCCTGTGGGGTTGTGGGGAATTCCGGTGGTATGATGTATTCCCCAATCATCAAAAAACTTTTTCGTGTCTGCTGATACATAGGATGGTCCATTGTCAGTTTTAATTTGTTTGGGGACTCCCATCCTAGCAAAAGCAGACAGGAAATGTTTTTTAACGTCTTTGCTTTTTTCGCCAGAATGCGCGGTGGCCACAATCATTTTTGAAAACGTGTCTACAGATACATGAATGTACTTTAATTTGCCAAATTCTGGTACATGTGTAACATCATCAGATTGCCAAATCTCCAGCGCTGTCAGCCCCCTGGGATTTGTCCCCTCTGGAACCAGTGGGGCAATTTTTTGGCAATCTGGACATGCTTTTAGAATTTCCTTAGCTTGTGCTAATTTGAGGCCAAATTGCTTTTTTAGCGATCGCGCATTCTGGTGAAAAAACTCATGAGAAATTTTTGCTTGCTGGTAAAGATTTGGGGTAACAACCATACCTGCCAAATGGTCGGCAATTTGGTTTCCCTCAGCCACAGGACCTGGTAGAGCAGTATGGGATCTTGTGTGTACGATGTAATATCTGAATTCTCTGATTTCTATCAAGAATAATAATTTTTTCAACAGATTAGATAAGTTTTCATTGGACACATCTTTTAAATATGAATTTTCAATCCGTTTGACGATGCCCACAACGTATGCCGAATCTGAAACGATGTTGATAGGTTCTTTATCGAAAATTTGGAAGGCGCGAACAACTGCTGATAATTCTACGATTTGCGGGGAACCTTGTACTTTATGAATGTCTTGGTGCCAATTATTCTTTTGTTTCCAGACAATCACTGCATTTCCGGTTCTCCCCGAGCCATCGGTAAAAATGGTTCTTGCATTTTTTATGGGTAGTTCTGATTGCATAACTTTCAATTTTAATGGAATTGGGATTAATCTTTGCAAAAATGGGCACGCCGGGAGATGAAATTTTATTTCTCCCGGGTAGCCCCCGATGGCGATTTGAAAGTCTGTAGAATTTTGCAGCAGTTGTTCCAGATGTTCAGAAGTCAATGGGAGGTAGATGTAATTTGGTTCCTCTCCACTGAGTTCTAAACACCTGGTGCGGCCTTTGAAAATTAATTTGCCAATCATCTCTGCTATTGTTATAATTGTTTTTGAAAATTGATGGGGGAGGAACAACCACTCCCACAGACAGAAGTCTTTTTGATCTGTCGTGATTTGTCCCAGTATGGCTAACGGTTGATGTCTTTCTCTAATGATGATTAGTGAGGATGGCAGTCCCTCCATCCTTCGATTGGATTGTCTCTCAGATATTTTTGTTTCGACGGTGGCAAGGGCTTTTCTGGCGTCAGATGTTAAAAATCTAGGGGAGGACAGATCTGCATCTCCTTTTAGAAGCTCGAACAGTGGGTGCAGATCACCGGTTGTGATCCCCAGCACAGGTCTGATCCAATTGATCGCTCCCAGTAATTTTTGGAGGTCGTTTAAAGTTCGGACTTTTCCGTCAATTTCAACTGATTGAGGTTTTATAGTTTTCGTGTCAATTTGGAGTCCGAGGTACCTCCAAGGTGCTTCTCTCTGTATCTTTTCAGGGGATATTTCCAATCCATTTGAATTTAGAGCCGCAATTGTAGCGTCCAATGTTTGTCTGACTGACAATTTAGTTTTTGCGCAAATCAATACATCATCCATATAATGGAAGATGATTGATTGCGGAAATTTCTTCCTGATTGGCTCCAACACTTTCGCCACAAACATCTGACAAAGTGTCGGAGAGTTTTTCATCCCCTGGGGAAGCACTTTCCACTGGAACCTGCGGTGGGGTTCACAGGCGTTGATGGCTGGGACTGAAAATGCGAATTTTGCCGAATCAGCCGGATTCAAATATATATGAAAAAAGCAGTCCTTAATGTCGATTACCACTAGGGGCCATTCAGCAGGGAGCATGGATGGAGAAGGCATTCCCTGCTGGAGGGCTCCCATTGGTTCGAGGACTTCATTAACTTTGCGCAGGTCCTGGAGAAATCTCCAGGAACCTGAGGACTTTTTGATCACAAACACTGGAGTGTTCCAGGGACTGGTGGAAGGCTCCAAGTGTCCTTTAGCCAATTCTTGATTAACCAGATCATTTAGAATTTGCAGCTTTTGTTTGGGAAGGGGCCACTGATCTACCCAAACTGGTATTTCTGTTTTCCAGATCAGTTTGGGCAGCTGCACTTGTTCAGTGACCCCTCCTAAAAATTTTCCTCTGTCCCGATTGTCAGTTGCCACTGTTCCATGGCATCTCTTCCCCATAATGTAACTGGTATATTTAATACGTACGGTTGGAGGGATGCAGGTCTGCCCTCTGGCCCGTATACTGTTACTATTTCCCAACTCCTCACAGGGTGTTGCACTCCTCCCACACCGCTGACCCTGATGTCCGTTGTGTGGGCTGGCCAACTATGTGGCCAGTCCTTGGAGGCGATGATGGTCACGTCCGCTCCCGTGTCCAAAAGTCCCTCCACTGTCACCCTCTGCGGGTGTCTAGACAAGGGGAAAAGAACACGACACATTAGTAGTGGTCGAGAGGTCCTCACTGAGGTTGCCCAATGGACTTCCATCAGCGAGTCATTCCTCCGTTCTTCTTCCCACGACACCGCGCAGAGAAGATCGTCAGTGGGGATCATTTTGGCCACCGGAAAGCGGTCCTCCAGCTGTATGGGAGGAAGGTGGACAGTTAGACAGATGGCTATGTTGGAATTCGTCAACCCTGTCAGGAGTGTAGGAGCTACAAAAATGCCCCTTGCCACGGCCGAAAGATGAGAGACTATCAGGTATATTGTGTTTGGATCTATTTCTGTAGATGGTACAACCTTGATTATTTGCTCACATTGGTTTAAGAAGGTTGATGGGTGCATAGCAGTAAGGGTTATCCATTTCAGGGAGGTATATTGATTTTGGGAAGGGACAAGATCTGCCGGAGGTTTCCCAATTACGGGGTGGTTGGGCGCGATGTTTGGCGCAAGATGGAACGTAGCTGAGGGGTTGTTTGTGTCCTCGCGCCCCCCTGAGCGCTCTGCTCCCCGTTTCCCGAATGCTCACAAGAGCATTGGCGTAGGTCGGGTAGGGAGCTAAAGGTGACTTTTCTTTTTATGTTGGGAGATTTTCTGGGGGGAAGGGGTTCACCATTTATGTTGGTCACCGACCTACAGGCCGATGACCAGTGAAAACCCTTCCCACACCTTCGACAGAGGGATTTGGGTAAGTGAGATAGGTTGGGTTCTGAAGTGGATTTAGGACAATGCTTCTTGAAATGGCCTTTTTGTCCACAATTAAAACATGTTTGGGGCCCAGTAAAGGCAGCGGCCAATAGACGTGCCTTATGGGAGTTGGAGCCAATGTTTTTACAGGCTTCGATCATCTCAACCAGAGAGGGATCTTTGAGCAACTTTAGTGCTTTCTGACAATCTTCGTTTGCTTTTTCAATTACCAATTTGTTAAATAGAATCTCTTGGCTTTCTTTTTGATTAACTTGTCTCTTAATTGCTTCTTTTAGCCTTGTAATAAAATCTATGAACGGTTCTTTAGGGCCCTGATTAATGAGAGTGAAAGAGGGTGTCTGGACATATGCGTCCGCCACCCTCTTTACTGCCTCTAACGCCAATTC
>NW_020908443.1:0-584 GCF_003984885.1 Neopelma chrysocephalum | reverse complement strand
CTTCAACTGCGCCCCACGTTGGGCGCCACTTGCCACGGCCCGAGGGGGAAAGGGAATTGGGACGCGGCACTGCGAATGAGGGTCAGGACACAGTTGAAGGTCGGTGAAGCAATGCCACTTTATTAGGGAAAAACAGGGACTTAAATAGGGTAGGTCTGAGGGGAGGACTCAGAACTGGGGAGGAGCATGGGATTGACAATCCAGGGAATGCGAAGATTGGGGGATGAGGGAGAGGTAGGTGTGACTTTGGAGTATCTAAGGGAAGGGGCCAATGGGAGCTCACTCTGCACTGCGGCAAACCTTAGCCAATCAGTAGCAGAGGAGCGGGAAAGCAGGGGAGAACAGGGGAATAAACAACTTAAGGCGGGAAAACCTGAGGGGGAAGAAGGGCTAACATGGAGGGTACATTAAAATTTCATAAAAACCAGTAACAAACAGGGGTACAACAATAAGAACAAATAACACAGTATAACTGGGGGAAATAGCAGTCGGTCCATGGTGAAGAAGTCCATTCAGTGTATTCAGAGTTCATAGTCCATTCAATTTCCATACAGTTCTCTCCACTTCTTGTATCTTTCCCAATC
>NW_020908442.1:0-1576 GCF_003984885.1 Neopelma chrysocephalum | reverse complement strand
CAGGTCTAAGCATTGGCACCTCATTGATTATGTCTTGGTGCGACGCAGAGATGTCCGCAATGTCCTCCACACCCGCGTGATGCCTGGCGCAGAATGTCAAACAGACCATCAGATTGTGCGCTGGAAACTCAACTTCAATCTCAAATTCAAACCCAAAAGGGGCAGTATCCCAAGGAGAAGTGTAGTGGTTTGAACCCGGTTTTCCCCCTGAAGCTAAGAAAAGTGGTAACCCCCGAGGGGGTGGTGACCCTTGAGATTTGAACCAATCTGCGCTCCTGCAAAATATAAACATATCTCTAGACCGGAAAAGAAGAAGTTGTATTTGTTGTTAGGAGAAGAAGCAGCCATGATTTGAGCCACGAGGAAGCAGGGGGCCAGTGAGCCCCCTCTGGGGGGCCTCGGCCCCCCAACCCCCAGCTGGGGTCATAGAAACTCGGAAACAGTGTTAGACTGGACTGAGGTCTGTGACTTGAGAAGCTGAAGGAGTTTTCTCCACCGTAAGTGTGCAGACGGAGCAGCAGCAGGGACAGCAGCATCCGGAGAGCAGTAGCAAAGAGTCAAGCAGATAAGAAGAAGCAGCAGAGCTGCTGAGCAGGAAGACACAGAGATCTCTAATGGAGAGAGACAGAGAGTTTGGGTAAGAACTTAACAACCAAAACTTCCCCCAAACTCCTTTGAGACCCCTCTGAGAGAGAGGAAGATGATCAGACTCACTTGAAAGAGTCTTGGGGTGCAGTATGCACTGCAGAGAGGAGCTAAGAAGCTCATAGCATCCTGAGAGCTGAACCAGGATGGTCAATGTAACGTGGAGGGAGTGACCTTGGGCCCCCCCTTGCTGCAGCTTCAGAGGAGCTAGCAGCCATCTTGAGGCAGAGCACAGAAGCTCTGTATAGGGGCTTGGATCCCCTGAAGATACCAGACCGTCACGAAGGCATCTGCACTTCGTTGATATGACCGTGGTGGAGCAACCTTTGTCTGGGGTAACGCAGCCCACGGAAAGACCCTTCGTTTTGGAGACGGAGGGCTGAGAGAGGCTTGGAGGCCTCCCTCATGTGTATTGGCAAGGATCCAACAACTGCTGAATTGGAAGAGAGAGACACTGCTGCCCTAGAGAGACCTGCTGCTCAGAGACTGGAAGGGGTCTTTTCTTCTTCTTCTCTCCTGGACTTTTATTTGGAAGGGAGAAGAGATTTGGCCCATTGTAAATATTATATGTCATGGGAAAGATAGAGTTAAGATTGTATGTAATGGTATTCTACTATTTATTTATGTGTACAGTCACTGTAATATATTCCTTTCACCCCACATTGAGTCTTGTGTTTTTCTCTGGAAAACCAATCTCACACTGGGTTGAGATGTGGGAGGGGGGGCTAGAACAAGAGAACTGGATTTTGGGCTCTAAAACCATGACATGCCCGCAGATGATAAGATCATTATCCTTGGTGATTTCAACGCCACAGTAGGTAAGAATTTTGAAGCATGGAAAGGAATATTAAGCAAGCGTGGTGTTGGAAACTGCAACGATAATGGTCGACTTCTGCTAGAATTCTGTGCAGAGCAACAGTTTACCATCACT
>NW_020908441.1:0-806 GCF_003984885.1 Neopelma chrysocephalum | reverse complement strand
AACCTGCTGGCACACAGCTGAAGGAAATCATGATGTTCCTTCTCTCAGCTGGGCACAGACACTTCTTTCAGCACTGTCATTTCTCCAAACACACACAGAGTTAAGTCCAAGAGTCCCCTTTTCATGTCCCATCATTAGACAGGAAAGCCAGACAGTGCCCAGGAGGGATCTCCTTCACCTGCACTGAGGGAAGGAACTCAGCTGAGTTAACAGAGGTGTATCCTTGTGGCTCTGCAGACCTGGGGCCACAAGGACACTCAGCTCCCTCCACAACCCCCATGGGCTGGGATTCCTCCTGCCCCACTTCAGTGGGCCCAAAACAGGCCCCTGCAGGTGACTCCTGGTCCCAGCTGCCATGGGAATGAAGGAAGACCAAAGCCAGGAGTGACCTGCTGGGACACAAAGCCCTGGTTCCTTCTGAGGGGCCAGAGGTGACTGAGATTCCTGCTGGGAACTGCAGGCTCCAATGGAGCAGTTCCTAGGGACAGGGCAGCAGCTGTGGGATCTTCTTGGAGGCTGCTGGGACATTGCTTTGGCCAACTTCAGTGGCAGAAGATGCCCACATGTAGGACAGGGGAACCTGTCACTGTTCCTTCTGTCCAGGGCAGCCCATAGAGGTGTTCAGGTGACCAAATGGAGTCAGGTGGCACAAGGAGAGAGGTCTCTCTCCTGTTCTTTATCAGGGTATTTTCTACATGTGCTTGGAGTACAATGGCAGTTGTGTCCTGGACATCCCTTCAATGCTGAACCTCATTCAGGGCAGCTGAGCCTGGATTGAAGAGCCAAAGAGGGGCCTGTAGTGCCAG
>NW_020908440.1:0-1123 GCF_003984885.1 Neopelma chrysocephalum | reverse complement strand
CCCCCCTCACCTGGGGAATTGGGACTTTGTGTTTGTTCTGAAAGTTTTTGATTGCACCATTTGTTGTTTATTTAGATTTTGTTAATAAAAAGCTGTTCCTTTTCCACACTTCCACCTGAAGTTTCTTAATTTCTAAGTTGTAATCTGTGAAGGAGCAAGATTCAGGATGGGAACAGTTCCAGGCATGGAGAAAAGCATACAGCAATTGGCAGGACTTTATTATATGGACCTTACAGTTATCATATGGACTTTACTGTTATTATGTGGTTTCATTGTGTTCACACTACACAGTGCACAACCTGGCCGTGCCCAGGCTTGCCATGGCTTTGCCTGCTGCCAGCTCCCTGCTTCCCCCACTCCTCCCCCTTTTGCCCGTGTCCTATCCTGGTTTGTTCCCCTGCTTGTCTGTCTCATGCTCCGCCCTATGTTCTGGCCCTTTCCCCGCCCGAGCTGACAAAAGACAGTGTGCACGCGTGTATAGGGCGTTCTACTTGCACCCTTCCTCGTGTCCCAACCCCTCTTCGGATCGCGGCAGTAATCTTGTTAAACTAAAACAGTGGGCAAATTATTCTTATATTATTGTTCAAATAGAATAGCATTGGCCTCTCCAGTTGTGTGTTTGAAAATGGATTCCGTTTTCAGAAGTGCAAGAAGTTCTTAGGTCACCAGGGAGTTTGCTGTAACTGCCTGTCTGTGCTGCCGTGGACCCCTCAGGGAGCAGGAAAGCAGCTGAGTGCACCTGTACTGGTGCATGGGGTTACTCCTTCCCAAGTGCAGGACCCAATGGTTGCCTTTGTGCAACCTGATTAGGTGCCTCTGCACCCAATGCTTGAGCCTGCCCAGGACTCGCTGGATGGCAGCAGAGCCTTGTGGTGCCTCAGCCACTCCTGCCAGTCCCATATCATCAGCAAACGTGCTGAGGGTGCTCTCTGTCCCTTCTGCTAGGTCACTGGGCAACCGGTCAAACAAGGCTGGCCCCAGCACTGAGCGCCGTGCTCACAACCCTCTGAGTTCTGCCAATCAGCCAGGTCTCAACCCCCTCAGTGTCCACTCATCTAAGCCACACTTCCTGAGCCGCCTGTGAGGGTGTTCTGGGAGGCAGGGTCAAAAACCTTGCTGAAGT
>NW_020908439.1:0-389 GCF_003984885.1 Neopelma chrysocephalum | reverse complement strand
GAATTAAGCCAGAACATGGGGCCTACTCAGCAGTAGAGGGAAGAGATTTAATTTTGAACTGTAAGACTCAAGGGAGGCAGTATCTAAAGTATGGGTGGTGGTTCAGAGGACAAAATTTAAAATCGGGAGGAAAATATCAAATTGAGAAACGGGTAGAAGCCATATTTTAATAATTAAAGAAATACAAAGGGGAGAGGACGAAGGTCAATATATTTGTTGGATAAGTGAAGACGACTGGTGGGATGCTGGAACTACTATTGTTTATGTTAGAGTTGAAAGAATAACCCGGCAAGTAAGTAACCTGCAAATTCCAGATAGAGAAGTAGAACAAGAGAACCTAGTCGTAGGCCTTATTCGTGATTTTGGAAGAATACAGAATGTCACAAAAA
>NW_020908438.1:0-1517 GCF_003984885.1 Neopelma chrysocephalum | reverse complement strand
GATTTGCAACGATTTTTCTCTATTCAGTGGAGTTTCCCCACAGGGGCCTGAAAAGTCTGTTGAGTGTTTTCTGGGCAGAAGAAGAAGCATCATCATGCATCATGGCTCGGCTTCGCGAACGAAGATTTGGGAAGGGCTCTACCCATTTTTCATGCAAGCGCGTTGGAGGCTAAAAAGGCCAATAAGAGAAAGGCAAGTCCGGTTGCAAAAGACACAGCAGAAAGACTCCTTAGATGGTATATTCTGCAAGGTTCGATTCTTTCTGCGTTGTCTTTTCTCCTCAAGAGTGATCCTGCGTGCCTTCTCAAAAGCATCAGCAGCGTTATAAATGGTCTGTCTCCAGGCCTCCCGATTAGAGGCCAGAGTGGACCAATTATGGTGATCAATATGCCCGAGGCTGAGTTGTTGCTTCAGGGAGTCCTTGTATCTTTTCTTTGGAGCTCCTCTCTTGCGGCAGCCAGTGGCAAGTTCACCATAGAGCAGGATCTTAGGGAGGCGGTGGTCCTTCATCCTAGAGATGTGCCCTGCCCAACGCAGTTGCGTTCTCAGGAGCATGGCCTCAATACTTGTGATTGCTGCCTGTTCGAGAACAGATGTATTGGTCACATAGTCTGACCAATGGATGTTAAGGATTGTACGGAGGCAGCGTTGATGGAAGCGTTCTAGGAGACGCAGGTGGTGGCGGTAGATGACCCATGATTCGGAACCATATAAAAGAGTAGACAGCACTATGGCTCTGTAAACACTGATCTTGGTGCTTTTCTTCAAGTGTTTATTACGCCAAACTCGTTTATGGAGTTTTCCAAAAGCACTGTATGCCTTCGCTAACCTATTGTCTATCTCCCCATCAATCTTACCATCTGAGGAGATGAGGCTGCCTAGGTAATTAAACTGTTGGACTGAATTGAGTTCTGACTGGCCGATGGTGATGTGGGGACGGTGGGGGACTTCCTGAGGTGCAGGCTGATGGAGAACTTCTGTCTTCTTTAAGCTGACTTCCAGCCCAAAGAGCTCAGCAGCCTCTGCAAAGCAGGATGTTAAACGCTGCAGAGCTGCTTCTGTGTGGGCAACAAGGGCGGCGTCATCAGCATAGAGCAGCTCCCGGACAAGATGGTTTAGGGTCTTAGTATGGGCCTTCAGTCGCCTTAGGTTGAATAGGCTTCCATCAGTACGATATCGAATGTAGATACCGTCCTGATCATCGAGGTCTGCCGAGGCCCTTTGAAGCATCATACTCAAAAAGACTGTGAACAGGGTAGGAGCGAGAACGCAGCCTTGTTTCACACCATTCTTTATTAGAAAGGGCTCAGAAAGTGTGTGGGCAGAAGAAGAAGGATGGATTTTTGAAAAGCCGGCACTTAGACAGGATGTGGCCCAGGCTGAAAGTGAGGACGAGAGAGAAGAAGTTCATGCCGAGACCAACCTGCCTTTTCGCTGAGAGTCAGAAATCACCTCCCTATCCCGAGAGGAGAGAGCTGCCAGAAACGACTCTCTTGGAGGAGCAAAGGAAGAAGGAG
>NW_020908437.1:0-1922 GCF_003984885.1 Neopelma chrysocephalum | reverse complement strand
CGCAGGAGGAGAATGTACCGGTGAGTGCGGGAGATGTCCCAACAACAGCATCAATTTTGTTGCCTGGACAAGTAAAAACTTGCTTGTGGGAAAGGGGGGCTGTTCAGATGCTGGACCTGTTGTCTCGATCCATGCGTAGTGGAAGGCTTGTGGCATTAAAGTCCATTTCACGGGGCATCGGTGTTAACCTGCTTACTCTTTACAGACAAGAAACTTTTCTCTGCTGTCGTAGGTTGTTTTTTAATAAGGGTTTTTTTTTTTTGTTGTTGTTGTTTTTTTGTTTGGTTGGTTGGTTTTTGGGTTTTTTTTTGCTCTTTCTACCTCAGGTTTGTAATTCTTAAAGGTTTTTCAAAAAAGCTTCTTTAACACTGGGGTGTCATTTGCTGCTTGTTTTCTCCTTTGTGACTTCTGTTTCAAGCTCTGATGGACGGATCCTGCAGCATAAAATTCTTGACGTTTTTGTCTTTTTTTTTCCCCCAAGGTTTCTTCAGGTGGGAATTGCCCACAGCCAGTGGCTTCTGCTCCAAGAGGAGTAGCAGCAGTAGGTCCTTCTATCCAGTCCTCTGCTACACCACGTATGGCTTCCAGACCTGAACTTGGGGTGAAAGCAGCATTCTCGGTGGGACGTGAGCCTTGCCGGGCAGCTGAGGGTCTGCTAAAATCACAAACTCTGCCAGCCCTGCGCTGCAATTGCCGGCCCGCCCCGCCCCCAAATCCATACAAATGAAGATTCCTCCCAGGGAAAAGGTGCCACCACAGAAAGCTCTTGCTGCCCACGGAGTGCCCAGGCTGGCCAACCACAACTGCACCAGAAACCACGAAGGTAAGGGCTTTCTTCCCAGGGCAAAAGGGCTGTTGTTCACTTGCACGAATCCTAGAGCAGAAACAGGCAGTCCAGCTCCAAAACTAGAATATGGACGAAGGTTCCTCCAAGAAAAAAAGTGCTAGGACAGAAAGTTGTTACTGCCAATGGAGTGCCCAGGCTGCCCCACCAACTGCACCCGAAAGCCAAAGCTGCCAGGCTTTCTGTCCTGGGGCCAAGGGGTGCTGGACCCTTGGATCAGCCCTGCGCTACAATTGCCGGCCCCCCCCGCCCCAAAACCCATACAAATGAAGATTCCTCCCAGGGAAAAGGTGCCGCCACAGAAAGCTGGCCGACTGGCACGGGGCCGGCCGTGGGCCAAAATCGGATACGGTCGAGGATTCCTCCAAGATCGGAGGCGCCAAGGTCGGGAGCCCCGGTTGCGCGCGTAGAGCCGATCGCGGCGCACAAATAGCAGGCGAGAGCCGGAGGGTCAGGCCCCTCCTTCTGGGCAAAAAGGGCCGTCGTTCGTGTGCCGGTGCGCTGGCCGGCCGGGGGCTAAAATTGCATACGGTCGAGGATAACTTCCAGACCGAAGGCGCCAGCACCGGGAGCCCTGGCTGCGCGCGTAGAGCCGATCGCGGCACACAAATAGCAGGTGACAGCCGGAGGGTCAGGCCCCTCCTTCTGGGCAAAGAGGGTCGTCGTTCGTGTGCCAGCGCGCCGGCCAGCCGGGGGCTAAAATTGCATACGGTCGAGGATAACTTCCAGACCGAAGGCGCCAGGACCGGGAGCCCCGGCTGCGCGCGTAGAGCCGATCGCGGCACACAAATAGCAGGCGAGAGCCGGAGGGTCAGGCCCCTCCTTCTGGGCAAAAAGGGCCATCGTTCGTGTGCCGGCGCGCCGGCCGGCCGGGGGCTAAAATTGCATACGGTCGAGGATTCCTTCCAGACCGAAGGTGCCAGGACCGGCAGCCCCGGCTGCGCGCGTAGAGCCGATCGCGGCACACAAATAGCAGGCGAGAGCCGGAGGGTCAGGCCCCTCCTTCTGGGCAAAAAGGGCCGTCGTTCGTGGGCGGGTGCGCCGGCCGGCCGGGGGCTAAAATTGCATACGGTCGAGG
>NW_020908436.1:0-454 GCF_003984885.1 Neopelma chrysocephalum | reverse complement strand
CAGCTCCGTTTTTTACTACAGTATGACAGAGATCAACAGAACCATTTGAAAATTTATTGATCAGTTACATTATGCAATTAATACCCATCCTGACCTAGATGAGAACATGAAAGTGAAATTTTTAGACATGTTAACCTATAATTTTATCAAAATTGTTAGAAGTTATAGATAGTATATACATACTCTATTACAAAATAGAACTCCTATAAAATTTTACTATTATCACAAAAGTATTTAGTAAAGAAATTAGTGAGTTAAGAATTTTAAAAACACTTTTGCAAAAGCAGAAATGGAGAGAGAGAAAGGTGTCAGTCCCTTAGTTGACTTGCAAAAGTGTTTTTGGACTTGCAAAAGTGTTTTCATGTGTTAAGTTTTTTGCACACAGGTGTTCTCTAGCTATCTACATAATGGATGAGACCTTGGAAAGAAGCTGGTTCTTCGGAACAAGGTTGAT
>NW_020908435.1:0-368 GCF_003984885.1 Neopelma chrysocephalum | reverse complement strand
CAGTCTGGAACTCTGCCAACCCTCCTTGCTGCCCTGTTTGCAGACTGGTTCCATGTCTGCCTTTGCCAAGGCCCCAGGAAGCTCTGGGATGGCTCTGGCCTTTCCAAGGGTTTGGGAGAGGTCTCCCAGTGACACTGCCCAGCCTTCTCAATATCCCGGACACCAAAACCTTTTCCATATCCCACACTTCCAGAGGAGTGCCCAGGACACAATACAGGTTGTCCTGGTGGTTCTGGAGAGTTAGAATGGATTTCTTCGTCGAGGTCAACCTCTCCAATTGGATTTGAGTGCAGTTGAAAGGTTCCCTCAGCATTTTGCCCGGTGCCTCCCTGCCCTGAAGGTTTGTGGCCATCAGGCTGGAGCTGAGG
>NW_020908434.1:0-303 GCF_003984885.1 Neopelma chrysocephalum | reverse complement strand
ATCCCCAGCCCAACTCCTCCCTGGGAAGGAGTTCAGGGAACAAGGGGCTTCCCTGGGAATCTCGGCACTCAGGGCAGGGTCTCCCTTCCCCTTTCCTGCCTTTGCCATCCCCACATTCCAGAAAAATCCCTCTGAGTGCATCCTGAGTGTCCTTCATCATGGAATCCAGGAATGGTTTGGGTGGGAAGGGATTTTAAGGCTCATCCCATTCCATGTTCAGGGACACCTCCCACTATCCCAGGTTGCTCCAATCTGGCCTTGGACACTCCCAGGGATCCAGGGGCAGCCACAGCTTCTCTGGGA
>NW_020908433.1:0-527 GCF_003984885.1 Neopelma chrysocephalum | reverse complement strand
AGTGTAAGAGAACTACCACTCTGCCCCGCTAGTTGGGCACCATCTGTCACAGTCACAGGGGAAAGAAGACACGACAGCCAGGGGGTCTGAACAGAGTGGTAGCTCAAAGCTATTGCAGCTTTACTAGGGTGTGCCACCCCTATTTATAGGGTGGCAGGGGAAGGTTCCAGAACCTGAGGAGGAGCATAGGACAGGCAGGGACATAGACCAATCAGAAGGGAAAGGAGGGAATAAGGGAGAAATAGGAGCCAATAAGGAGAACATCTGCAATGCAGCAGATTGCAGCCAATCAAAACATAGGTAATAAACATGAGGGGAAAACTGTAAAAACATTTGACATAAACTGGGGTACAATACATTCATAACTTTTGTTAGCAATTCTGTTCAGTCCTAGTCTGTAAAACAGTCTCAATCTTCGTAACTGGACACTGAATGCCCAGAATCCACATCCTCCTCTGTCGCCTCTTCAGCCATGGTCTTTCGCAGCTGCCTTCTCCACCTCGCAAACTTCTCCCTTTCCTCCTCCA
>NW_020908432.1:0-1449 GCF_003984885.1 Neopelma chrysocephalum | reverse complement strand
GCCACGGATGTGCCATCAGTTGAGGACATTTTGAGGGTAGGTGCTCTCAAAGAACAGAGCTCTGTGTTTGCTTCTGTTTTGAATGCATTATGGTAAGGAGTGGGGAAACACACAGCGCTCCACTTCTGTTCACTCAGTGGGTGTTGCTGTTGCTCCAAGTGTGTTGTTGGCTGTGCTGAGGAGCAGTAAAGATCAAAGTCAGCCTCAGATACAGCTGGAGTTGTCAGATCAACCTTGCTCTCAGGGTGTGAGTGTGATACAGTCTAGTGCAGTTCAAGAGCCACACTGACAAGGCACGTGAGACTTACAGAGCTGCTCCTTCCTCAAGTCAGGAGTTCCCTTTCCTGAGCTTCCTTCCTCCCAAGGCACTGGACAGGCTGCCTCATGTCCATGTTGCCAGCATGTTTTGCCAATTGACAGGTGACAGAGAGGACACAAACACCAGTAGAGGGAAGGGTCCTACTTGATAGGCAATATTAAGGCAACACAAAACCCAAATACTGCATTTAATATGGCAGTAAGCTTAGCATGCACACCGTTTAGCAACAACCAAACTGAGCAAGGTAATGCATCTAATCATTCCTATACCAGCAAAGAACAGTGATTAAGAAGATACATCCCCAGTTACCCCGTTAATCCATTACCCTCATCCAGACGGCTTCATTCGCTGGGGAGCCCCGGTCACAGTGAAGGGTGGGAGAACCACTCCTGATTCGTGGGTGAGGTCTCCATCTTTGCTCTGTGAGCAGCACACAGGCTCCCAGTGCCTGGGTCTGAGTCCGGTGTCACCCCTTCCCTGTGCACAGTGTGAAAATGCCGTGTGCTGCTGGGGTTGCAGCCCGAGGACTCCAACTGGAAGTCTTCTATCCTTTTGTGTTTCACCAGACAGCCTGTGTTCTTACCTGTTAGGAATGCATATTGCTATTTTTGTAGGCACCCCAGGGAAGCGTGAAACTTCCTCTGTGTGTCTCAGCAAATATCCTGAGAGCTGCATCTCTCAACTGTTTTCCAGGAAATGACCTACTCATTTTCACGTCCCGTGTCACCTCTGCAGACGCCTCCGAAAACAGAGCCTGCTAAATTGCCCTGCTCAACAAAGGTAACCCAGCCCCTTTTTTCCAGGGCTGTTGGTAAATTTCAAGAGAGCTTTCTGCCCCTTGCATGTGCTTTCACCTGCTTTTGAGCCCAATAGATCGCGAGGTGTGAAGCAGCTGCTTCCAGTACATTGTTTTGCTGAGAATTAGAAGCGATTGTGCTGCTGAGTGTTTTGGAGTGGTCTGAGATGGTGGCAAAATGATCTTTCCTCTTTTCAATTGTTTTTAGCAGGTTTTGTCTTTTTAGGGTTGTAAGACTTTTGAGCCAGTGGAGGTAGATGTTGATTTACAAAAGCCATATTAACTTGATTGTCAACAAAAGATATTTGCTGATTGTGTTAAGCTGCTTGGCACT
>NW_020908431.1:0-543 GCF_003984885.1 Neopelma chrysocephalum | reverse complement strand
CCTGGCACCTCCCCTGGCACTACAGGCCCCTCTTTGGCTGTTCAATCTGGGCTCAGTTGCCCTGAATGAGGTTCAGCATTGAAGGGATGTCCAGGAGACAACTGCCATTGTACTCCGAGGACATGTAGAAAATACCCTGATAAAGAAGAGGAGAGAGACCTCTCTCCCTGTGCCACCTGACTCCATTTGGTCACCTGAGCACCCCTATGGGCTGCCCTGGACAGAAGGAACAGTGACAGGTTCCCCTGTCCTACATGTGGGCCCCTTCTGCCACTGAAGTTGGCCAAAGCAATGTCCCAGCAGCCTCCAAGAAGATCCCACAGCAGCTGCCCTGTCCCTAGGAACTGCTGCATTGGAGCCTGCAGTTCCCAGCAGGAATCTCGGTCACCTCTGGCCCCTCAGAAGGAACCAGGGCTTCGTGTCCCAGCAGGTCACTCCTGGCTCTGGTCTTCCTTCATTCCCATGGGAGCTGGGACAAGGAGTCACCTGCAGGGGCCTGTTTTGGGCCCACTGAAGTGGGGCAGGAGGAATCCCAGCCCATGG
>NW_020908430.1:0-324 GCF_003984885.1 Neopelma chrysocephalum | reverse complement strand
AGGTGCAGGGATGTAAATGTGCTGGGTATCCCCTTACCTGGTGTCAGCGTCACTGTGCAGGATTTGCATGTTGGTTCAGGAGGGCTGTGTTGGTTGGCACAAAGAGTGGAGATGTTTTTGTGCAGTGGACAGGGTTGTGATTCTGTGACTGACCCTTGTTTGATCCCTGTGAGGATTCAGAATCTGAGTTCTTCTGTCTTTTGGCCACCAGTGATGCTCTTGGTGAGCAGGGTATGCTCTCAGCAAAGCACATCAGGGGAGTCACTGTGCTCTTTCATCTGAGAGTCCAGGAGCTCTGAAGTTCAACTAAGATGCTGGATAACA
>NW_020908429.1:0-649 GCF_003984885.1 Neopelma chrysocephalum | reverse complement strand
ACTCCAGGCCTTTCCAAAACCTCAGCCTTGGCATGAGATCCAGGCTGGACTTAAGATCTCTTGGAAGAACTCTGTGGTAGAGGAGATTTCCTGCTGCAAAACTGCAGCTTACTTATACTGCTAAAAAAAGAAGAATATATAAAATTGGGGAAAATGTGTCATGTGAAATCTAGTTGTAGGTTATTATTTAAAATTACTACCTACAATCACATTAACCTATTTGAGACCAATTTCAATTTTACCCAGAAAAGGACACAATTTAGATGAAATATGCCATTTTTATATAATCTCAGGGTATTCATGCTTGGGGCTTTTTGTTTTGGTTTTTCTTTTCATTCTGTGTAAATCAACTGAACTTTTTAGTACTGTGATTAAAGTCAACCTTTTTTATGTGACAGGTTCTTCTGTTGAAGGAATTCTACAATAAGATGACACTGAAATTGCTGGTGAAAACCTACAGAAGACATTTGAAAAATTGCACTATGAATTTTCTCTTTAAAACCATTTTCCAGATACATGTAAGTACTAGGAATTGGATCCATTTTTATGTTGCTTTACTCCTGTGATTTGCACTGCTTTTCTAAAAATCTCACTTTTTAATATTTTTTATTTTTGACAACTCCTGCCCCTACAGTTTTCAGAATAAAAT
>NW_020908428.1:0-981 GCF_003984885.1 Neopelma chrysocephalum | reverse complement strand
GGGGAAAAAATGAGGCATAACATTGCAATGTAACAGCCTGGCCAGAGTGTGAGGAACCAGAGCCAGGGAGCCAGAGGTCAGAGCACCCCCAGCACTGCTCCCAACAGCCCCGGGACACCGGGAACAAAGGATCCAAAGGATCCTGCCCGGAGACACCGAGCCAGGACCGGCCCCAGGGACAGAGACCTTCACACTCTTTGTTCAGTCACCTTGCCAAGAGCTTCCCCCCCGAATCCAACACCAACCATCCCAACCTGGAAGGAATACAAGGGTTCTGCAGCAACCAGCTGGGGAGATACTTTTTAAACAGAACAAACTGGATAAACTGCCAAATAGTTTCCCAGAAAATTTAGACTGTTCCTAGTGGGAGGAGCAAAGTGTGTTCACTGCTGTGATCCAGAACACAGTGCAAATCTGAGTTCTTTACAAAACCAGGGATATTTAACCCAATTGGATAAGAAGGAGCAGGTAAATACACACCCAGGTGTGCAACTTGCCCTGCCAGGACCCACATCACTCCAGCAGCGTCTCCAGGAGACTTTTCCACACTGGTTCCACTCCCACCACCACCAGGCCAACTTTGCTAATATTTCCATGTCCCCTGGAGGAGTTTATCAGGGAATCTTCTGAGGATTTAAAGCAAACAGTCCCATAACATGGCAGTTGCACATGGATCACTGCAAGGGACATGGAGGGGCTGGAGCGTGTGCAGGGAAGGGAGCGGAGCTGGGAAGGGGCTGGAGCAGCAGGAGGGGCTGAGGGAGCTGGGGGGGCTCAGCCTGGAGCAAAGGAGGCTCAGGGGGGACCTTCTGGCTCTGCAACCCCCTGACAGGAGGGGGGAGCCGGGGGGGGTCAGGCTCTGCTCCCAGGGAACAAGGGACAGGAGGAGAGGGAACGGCCTCCAGCTGTGCCAGGGGAGGCTCAGATTGGCCAGGAGGAGGAATTTCCTCCTGGAAAGGGTGGTGAGGCCTTGGCAGGGGC
>NW_020908427.1:0-1434 GCF_003984885.1 Neopelma chrysocephalum | reverse complement strand
ATGAGGGACCTCCAACTGTGCCCCACGTTGGGCGCCACTTGCCACGGTCCGAGGGGTAAAGGGGATTGGGACGCGGCACTGCGAATAAGGGTCAGGACACAGTTGAAGGTCGGGGAAGCAATGCCACTTTATTAGGGGAAAACAGGGACTTAAATAGGGTAGGTCTGAGGGGAGGACTAAGAACTGGGGAGGAGCATGGGATTGACAACCCAGGGAATGCGAGGATTGGTAGATGAGGGAGAGGTAGGTGTGACTTTGGAGTATCTAGGGGAAAGGGCCAATGAGAGCTCACTCTGCACTGCGGCAAACCTTAGCCAATCAGCAGCAGAGGAGCGGGAAAGCAGGGGAGTAAACAAGTTAAGGCGGGAAAACCTGAGGGAGAAGAAGGGACAAAATGGAGGGTGCATCAAAATTTCACAAAAGCCAGTGGCGAACAGGGGTATAACAGTAAGAACAAATAACACAGTAAAACTGGGGAAAATAACAGTCAGTCCGTGGGGAGAAAGTCCATTCCATGTGTTCAGAGTCCAATCAGTTCCCATACAGTTCTCTCCACTTCTTGTATCTCTCCCAATCTGATAATTGATCCTCCACATCTCCCCCTTCTTTATTTACTTGCACAACGTTGGCGTTGATCGATCTCAGGAACAGCTGGCGGAAACAAACAAAAAGACAGGGCAAGCAAGTGCACAAAGCAAGAAGACCACCCACAGAAATTAAAGCTAAAATTAATATTCTTCTAAGCCAATTAGGAATTGATGGGAACTTAAGCCAATCGAACATCCCATCTAACCCCTCACTGTGGGACTGGTGAATGTCTTGGACCAAACTTCTTAACTGATCAATGCTTTTATGGATCGATTGTGCATGATCTGAGAAGTTCATGCAGCACATGCCTTCAAACTCTTGGCACCCATGTCCGTGTGCCAAGAGTAGGAAGTCTATGGCTGCACGATTTTGTAAACTGACTTCTTTCAATTTCTGTGTGTCTGCTAACAATCCCTCTATCGCGGTCGTGGTTGCATTAGCTTCCTTCGTGAGCCAGCAACCGAGGTGGGTGAGGAGAGATAACGCATGGGAAGTTCCTATTCCTGAAAATACACCAAAGGAAGCCCAGTAATTTTTTATTTTAGGCCAAATGTTAATATTGGAATCACAGTCTGCAGGGAATGGTAGGGGTGGTGGAGCGGTCCAGGAAGGTGGAACAAGGAGAGGAGGTGTTTTGGGTGCGGGAGCAGCAAGAGGTACTGGGGGTTTAGGAGGTGTAGGACGAGGTTTTGGGAGGACTGGGCGTTCATACAGGACAAATGTTCTTTTGGTTCTGCTAATTGTCGACGAAGGGGAATTTGGAGCCTGATTTTGCGGGGAGGAATCTGGGAGTTGAAACTTAGCCGGATTAAAAAGGGCAAGTTTTCCTACTGTGCAAGGTCCGCC
>NW_020908426.1:0-1296 GCF_003984885.1 Neopelma chrysocephalum | reverse complement strand
CAGCTGGGGGGACCGGCGGGACGATCACCTCTCCCGGCGATGTCTGAGCCCAAGTGGAGACGCAGGAGTTCTCTCAATATGAGAGACCTTCAACTGTGCCCCACGTTGGGCGCCACTTGCCTCGGCCCGTGGGGTAAAAGGGAATTGGGACGCGGCACTGCGAATGAGGGTCAGGACACAGTTGAAGGTCGGTGAAGCAATGCCGATTTATTAGGGAAAACAGGGACTTAAATAGGGTAGGTCTGAGGGGAGGACTCAGAACTGGGGAGGAGCATGGGATTGACAACCCAGGGAAAGCAAGGATTGGGGGATAAGGGAGAGGTAGGTGTAACCTTGGAGTATCTAGGGGAAAGGGACCAATGGGAGCTCACTCTGCACTGCGGCAAACCTTAGCCAATCAGTAGCAGAGGAGCGGGAAAGCAGGGGAGAATAGGGGAATAAACAACTTAAGGCGGGAAAACCTGAGGGGGAAGAAGGGCTAACATGGAGGGTACATTAAAATTTCATAAAAACCAGTGACAAACAGGGGTACAACAGTAAGAACAAATAACACAATATAACTGAGGAAAATAACAGTCAGTCCGTGATGTGGAGGTCCATTCGGCGTGTTCAAAGTTCACAGTCTATTCAATTTCCATACAGTTCTCTCCACTTCTTGTATCTTTCCCAATCCGACAATTGATCCTCCACATCTCCCCCTTCTTTATTTACTGACACAACGTTGGCGTTGATTGATTTCAGGAACAGCTGGCGGAAACAAACAAAAAGACAGGGCAAGCAAGTGCACAAAGCAAAAAGACCACCCACAGAAATCAGAGCCAAAATTAATATTTTTCTGAGCCAATTGGGGATTGACGGGAATTTAAGCCAATCGAAAAGTCCGTCTAATCCCTCACTGTGGGATTGACGGATATCTTGGACCAAATTTTTTAATTTATCAATACTTTGGTGGATCGATTGAGCATGGTCTGAAAAATTCATGCAGCACATGCCCTCAAACTCTTGGCACCCGTGCCCGTGTGCCAAGAGTAGGAAGTCAATAGCTGCACGATTTTGTAGACTAACTTCTTTTAGTTTCTGTGTGTCTGCTAACAACCCCTCTATCGCTGTTGTCGTTGCGTTCGCTTCTTTCGTGAGCCAGCAACCGAGGTGGGTGAGAAGAGACAACGCGTGAGCGGTTCCTATTCCTGAAAATGGAAAGGAAGCCCAGAAATTTTTGATGCGAGGCCAAATATAGATATGGGAATCACAGTCCTCAGGGAATGGTAAAGGTGGTGGAACGGTAAAAGAGGGTGG
>NW_020908425.1:0-553 GCF_003984885.1 Neopelma chrysocephalum | reverse complement strand
TTGGGCGCCACTTGCCACGGCCCGAGGGGTAAAGGGAATTGGGACGCGGCACTGCGAATGAGGGTCAGGACACAGTTGAAGGTTGGTGAAGCAATGCCAGTTTATTAGGGGAAAACAGGGACTTAAATAGGGTAGGTCTGAGGGGAGGACTCAAAACTGGGGAGGAGCATGGGATTGACAACCCAGGGAATGCGAGGATTGGGGGATGAGGGAGAGGTAGGTGTAACTTTGGAGTATCTAGGGGAAAGGGCCAATGGGAGTTCACTCTGCACTGCGGCAAACCTTAGCCAATCAGTAGCAGAGGAGCGGGAAAGCAGGGGAGAACAGGGGAATAAACAACTTAAGGCGGGAAAACCTGAGGGGGAAGAAGGGCTAACATGGAGGGTATATTAGAATTTCATAAAAATCAGTGACAAGCAAGGGTATAATATTGGAAACAAATAACACAGTATAACTAGAGAAAATAACAGTCAGTCCGTGATGTGGAGGTCCATTCGGCGTGTTCAAAGTTCACAGTCTATTCAATTTCCATACAGTTCTCTCCACTTCTTGT
>NW_020908424.1:0-1081 GCF_003984885.1 Neopelma chrysocephalum | reverse complement strand
GAGTGGCAGAAAAGCTGTGGAATTAATGTAGCACCCCAGGACCCCCTTGTACTGGCATTGGAAAGAGATCAGAAATATAGTAAGCCGAGAAAGCATTGTTGTGATGCCTGCAGCATTGGCGAGAGGTGTCTTAAGCTGGGAAGGAGAGGGAGTGATGAAGATAGCATCCTGGACCCTCAGGAATTGCAGTCGGCACATTTTAGAGGACTGGAACCACCTAGGCAAGGACCAGGCAGCCCACAGGAATCGGGATTAGGGTTAGATGATTCTGGGAGTATAGCTGGGGGTGTGGAAGACCCTGAGGAAGGGATAAGTAGTACACATCGTGGTCAAACTTTGGCACAGAGTGGTAGGAGAAGGAGTGGAATTAAGACCAGAGCTCAAACAGCAGGGGCAGGTCACATGCTAGTGCCCCTGCGTCAGGTAATAACACCTACAGGCACGCAGGCAAGAGTGAAAGTACCTTTTTCGGCTAGTGATTTGAACAGTTGGCGAGAGGAAGCTAAAGTGCTTTAGGGAAAATCCTGAGAAAGTGGCTAAGAGATTGGAATTAATTGCAAAGAATCAAGAAATAGATTGGACCGATATTGATTTGATGTTATCAGAGTTGACAGAAACTGAAAAGGAACTTGTAATAAAAGCAGCTAGACGAGAAGTAGTAAGCCAGATTGCCACAGGAGTTTTAACAGGGGATGTAGATCAGATTTTTCCATTGCAACAACCTAATTGGGATCCGAACAATCCAGAGCATTATAGAATGCTGATGAAATATAGAGATCTGATTAAGGTGGGATTACAAAATGCTACCCCTAAAGCGGTGAACTGGGCAGCCTTGTATGATGTAAGGCAGGGACGAAATGAAACCCCCACAGAGTTCTTGGATAGACTGAGGGCTGCCATGAGAAAATATACTACCTTAGATCCATCATCAGAAGAAGGTAAACTACATTTGGTGGGGTTATTAATGGGACAATGTAATCCTGACATCAGAAAAAGATTGCAGAAAATAGACCACCCTGCTAATAAAGATTTATAGGTATTAATGAATGAAGCCTGGAAAGTGTATAACAACAGGGAAAAG
>NW_020908423.1:0-677 GCF_003984885.1 Neopelma chrysocephalum | reverse complement strand
GTAGTACCATGTCCTTTTGCACTGAATTAATGGCAATAGCTAATGTTCGGAAAGAGCAAGTACAAAAGGAGGGGCAATTTGACTGTTAATGACCTTGGCCTTGATACTTCTTGTTCCCTTGATTCATTCTTTTGCCTTCCCTCTTCATTCACATATCTACTGATCCACAGTGCACTAAGGTTTCTGATAGAGAACCAAGGAACCATAAAGGTCAGTTCTTGCCACTTTGCTTCATTTGAGTGTCCCTCCTATAGCTATAATTACTGACATCTTTTGAAGTAGGGTCACTTCTGTCCTTCTACCTTTTTCTTCTTGCTGCTGTTGTTGTTTTCATCTCTCTCATGAACCACTCAGAGGAAGGTGAAAACCCTGAAATGGAAAGACTTTGAAGGTCTATGTCAATTTCTGTGATTGGTTATTTTTGTTTTGATGGTTGCTTGAGAGGCAAAGCATTGGAAATACTTGGCCTGCACTTCTTGGTCAGAACCACTAAAATATCCAGGATCCTGACCCGTTGGAAAGTTCAGAAGGCCACTTTCTGGTTGGAAAATGAAGTTGTATCCACATTTTTTTTAAGAACAGGAATTCTTCCTGAAGTTGGATGGCAAACCTCCTTCCCTTGGACCCACCCTGACAAAGGTACACTTCTTCCTCCCATGCCTTCCTTTCAGCATTGC
>NW_020908422.1:0-2356 GCF_003984885.1 Neopelma chrysocephalum | reverse complement strand
AGCTGTGGAATCTCATGGAATCAAGGGTCCACTGTGCCACTGAGGAGCCTCATGGAATCAAGGGCCATTGTAACATGTGGTGCCCCATAGAACAAAAGGAATCCTGGGGAATTGCACAAACACATGCAAGCAAGTGGCCACTGTGACACGCGGGACCTCATGGAATCAGGGGAGCCCTGGGACACTGTGGAACCTCATGGAATCAAGAGGTCATTGAGACACTGCAGGGCCTCTTTGAACCAAAGGGGCTTGTGCTGGGGTGTCACAGGCCAGGGCAGGGGCAGCTGGAAAGTCCCTGGCCCAGCCATGAGTTACAGCATACATTCCCGTTGCTGTGGTCAGTTACCATGACAACCATCACACATTTCCATTGCTACGGTCAGTTACCATGGCAACCATCATACTTCAAACTAGAACAGTCGGTTACTGTAGCAACTACCATACTTCCCACTGCAACGGTCAGTTACCATGGCAACCAGCATACATTCTATTTGACATGGTGAGTTACCATGGCAACTATACTACATTCCCATTGCTATGGTCAGTTACCATGGCCACCATCATACAGTCACGTTGATACGGTCAGTTACCATGGAAACCATAATATACCCCTATTGCTACAGTCAGTTACCATGGCAACCACCATACATTCCCCTTGCTATGGTCGGTTACCATGGCAACCATCATACATTGTCATTGCTACAGTCGGTTACCAGGCCAATCATCATACATTGTCATTGCTACAGTCAGTTACCATGGCAACCATCATACATTCCCATTGCTAAGGTCGGTTACCATGGCAACCATCACACATTCCCATTGCTACAGTTGGTTACTGTGGCAACCATCATAAAGTCATGTTCCTAAGGTCAGTTACCATGGAAACAATAGTACATTCCCATTGTTACAGTCAGTTACCATGGCAACCAGCATATATTCCCATTGGTACAGTCTGGTACCGTGGCAACGACCATACATTCCCATTAATAGACTCAGTTACCATGGCAACCAGCATGCAATCTTATTGCTACAGCTGGTTACCACGGAAACCATCATACATTCCCATTAGTACGGTCACTTACCATGGCAACCATCATACTTCCCACTGGTACAGTTGATTACCATGGCGACCATTATACAGTCGCATTGCTATGGTCAGTTACCATGGCAACCAGCATACATTCCCATTACTACAGTCAGTTACCATGAACCATCATAAAGTACTGTTGATACGGTCAGTTACCATGGCAATCATCACACATTCCCATTATACGGACGGTTATCATGGCAACCAGTATACAGTCCCATTGCTACGGTCAGTTACCATGGCAAACATCACACATTCCCATTGTAACGGTCGGTTACCAAGGCAAGCATATGTTCCACTGCTATAGTCAGTTACCATGGCTACCATCATACAGTCCCGTTGCTAAGGTCAGTTACCATGGTAACCATCATACATTCTCGTTCTACGGTCAGTTACCATGGCAACCATCATACATTCCCGTTTCTACAGTCAGTTACCATGGCAACCATCACACAATCCCATCGCTAAAGTCAGTTACTATGGTAACCTCTTAGTTCCTCTTGGACAGAAGTAGATGCAGATGAGCCTCCCTGTTGTCCACCAACCTGCCAGCAGTGCTCTAAAGGCCTGTGTCCCAGAGGCTGTCTTGACCAAGACCCTGCACAAACCTCTGGGACTCTTTGCATCCTGTTGTGATGCCTTTCCAGTGAATTCCAGGGTTATCAAAGCCAACTTCAATGGGTTCTTTGTCTCACTCCACAATGTCAACCAAACCAGTCTCTCCTCCGACCCTCACCCACAAAGGTTCCCCCAAGTTGTTCATCCCCTAGAGCAGCTCCACAGGTCCAGAAAGCTCCTTCCCACTGAGGACACCTCTCTCCTGCTCTTTCTCTCCTCTATCTCCTTGGCCTTCTCTCCCAACCCATCACAGCACTGCAACCTCGGAACTGTCTCAGCAGGCCGGGGCTGTTATTGCCTCCAAGTGGAATGAAGAGAGACTTGGGGCTGCAGCTCCTCCAGCCTGTTCCCCACATGCAGGGCATTGGGGCCTGTCTGGCTGCAGCCCCTCAGCGGGGGCACCGGGGGTAAGAACAGACTTGCAGTGGGGAAAGCTGCTCTGAAAGCCCCGAGAGCTGGGGTGTGCAGAGGCTTTGCTGACAATGGCCTTGGGGGTGCACGTGCTGGGACTCAGGTCCAGGGGGAAAATCACAGGCCTGATCCCTGAGGAGATCAGCACATGCTGTTGAAATGCTGGGGGCGAGCAGAGCCAGCAGAGGGAGGAAACAAGTGTGGACAGCCTGGGCTGATGTGCTTTGTACTCGTGCCTGG
>NW_020908421.1:0-1082 GCF_003984885.1 Neopelma chrysocephalum | reverse complement strand
TGTGGTCAGGGAGGTGGTGGGTGTGGTCACAGTGGTGGTGGGTGTGGTCACCGTGGGGGTGGGTGTGGTCATAGTGGTGGTGGGTGTGGCCATGGAGATGGTGGGTGTGGTCACAAAGGGAGGGTGTGGTCAGGGAGGTGGTGGGTGTGGTCACAGTGATGGTGGGTGTGGTCACAGAGGTGGTGGGCGTGGCCATGGAGATGGTGGGCGTGGTCACATTGCTGGTGGGTGTGGCCTTGGAGGTGGGGGTGTGTTCATGGAGGTGGTGGGTGCGGTCATACAGATGGTGGGTGTGGCCTTGGAGGAGATGGGTGTGGTCATCTTAGTGGTGGGTGTGGTCACGGGGTTGGTGGGTGTGGTCACAGTGATGGTAGGTGTGGTCACAGAGGTGGTGGGCGTGGCCATGGAGATGGTGGGTGTGGCCACGGAGGTGGTGGGTGTGGCCTTGTAGGAGGTGGGTGTGGCCTTGAAGATTGTGGGTGTGGCCATGGAGGTGGTGGGTGTGGTCATAGAGGTGGTGGGTGTGGCCATGGAGATGGTGGGCATGGCCACAGAAGTTGTGGGCGTGGTCATTGAGGTGGTGGGTGTGGCCTTGGAGGAGGTGGGCGTGGCCTTGGAGGAGGTGGGCGTGGTCGCAGTGGTGGTGGGCGTGGCCATGTTGGTGGTGGGCGTGGCCATGAGAGGTTTGGGGGATTTGGGGGAGAGTTTGAGGTGATTTTGGGGGGATTTTGGGGCAATTTTGGGGAGATTTTGGGGGGATTTTGGGGCAATTTTGGGGGGATTTTGGGTGGATTTTGGGGAGATTTTTGGGGTTATTTTGGGGAGATTTTTGGGGGGATTTTGGGGAGATTATTGGGTGGAATTTGGGGGGATTTTGGGGAGATTTTTGGGTGGATTTTGGGGAGATTTTGGGGGATTTTGGGGCGATTTTGGGGAGATTTTGGGGGAGATTTTGGGTCGATTTTGGGGAGATTTTGGGGATTTTTTGGGGAGGATTTTGGGAGGATTTTTGGGGAAATTTTTGGGGAGATTTTGGGTGGATTTTGGGGGGATTTTGGGGAGATTTTGGGGAGATTTTTGGG
>NW_020908420.1:0-366 GCF_003984885.1 Neopelma chrysocephalum | reverse complement strand
TCCCAACCCCTTCTCCCTCCCCATTTCCATCTCCATCCCCATCCCCAAGAGTCACCCCCTGTGCCCCAGAGGATCATCCAAACCCTCCTGGAGCTCTGGCAGCCTTGGGGCTGTGTCCCCCAACCAGCCTCTGGGGGAAGAACCTTTGCCTGAGATCCAACCTGACCCTGGATGGGGATGGGGATGGAGATGGAGATGGAGATGGAGATGGAGGTGGAGATGGAGGTGGAGATGGAGATGGAGATAGATGATGGAGATGGAGATGGAGATGATGGAGATGAAGATGAAGGTGAGGAGGGGGACAGGGATGGGGAAGGGAATGGGGTTGGGGATGGGGATGAGGATGGGGATGGGGATGGAGATGGA
>NW_020908419.1:0-662 GCF_003984885.1 Neopelma chrysocephalum | reverse complement strand
GGGAGATGGAACAGGAGTGGGGATGGGGTGGCAGAGCTTTCCACCCCACGGCTGTGCACGGAGGTAACCTTAAACGCCAAGGAGGAACGGCAGCGGGGACAGAGTTTTTCCAGCCCTATTCCCAGCTGTCAGGCGGTGATTAATGGCCAACAGCCTCGGAATTGCCTTTATTGCCAGCCCGGCATTGTTACTTGTGACAGCTAATGAGGGCGGACAGACTTTACACAGCGCTTTGCACCGGCCCCGACGGAGCAGCCCCGCGGGGTCCAGAGCCCGAGCCGGGCAGGGGGACCCTCCCCTCAGCCCAGCAGGGCCCGAGCTTGGCACATCCCACTCCCCATGTCCCATCCCGGGTCCATCCCCTGCAGTCCTGGGACCGTGGGCACCCAGAGACCCTCAAATTGTCCCGATTAACTCCGCAGAACACCCCACACCCCCAGGGATAATTTTACGGGGACGGGGCAGGGATGAAGAAGTTTTCGAGTACCGGGTGCAATAAACCATTTATTCCCACAAAAAAAGCCCGTGCTGTTAAAATCCTGGGCCCTGCAGCACAGACACAACTGAATGTTCCTGGCCCCGGGTCCAGCAGTAATGATTTTTTTTGGCCTTTAATTTTTTTTTTTTTAAGGATTATTACAAATAATATTTACCTTTGTGCT
>NW_020908418.1:0-508 GCF_003984885.1 Neopelma chrysocephalum | reverse complement strand
AGACAAAGCACCCAGAGACAGCTCTCAGGGCCCAGATGTCCATGTGGCAGGGCCCCAGCGTGGCAGGGAGAGGCCAGGGGAGACACAGGGGGATCCCCCCGCCTGGTGGCCCTGAACCTGCCCCTAAGGCAGGGTTGCAGCCCAGTGCCTGGAGCAGGGAGAAGCAGTGGTGAGGGAGGATGGAAAGGCATCACAGAGGAAAGCTGGGGGTGAGCAGAGGCCAGCTCAATAAACTCACAGCCAGGGCAAAGACATCGCTCTCATCCCCATCCGAGGTGCGTGTCCTGTGCGCTGGCCAGAATTCCAGCCAAGGAAGAGGATCTGCAGCACCGGCTCCATAGTCCTTCTGGAGGAGATGAGCGTCCTCCACATGGTGCGAGCAGCTCTGTGGAGTCAGAACTCTGGCTCAGGGGGATCTGGGACACAGCGCTGTGGCCTGGGCATCTGCAGGGCCCAGGTGACAGAGCCACGGTGCCTTGTGGGGCAGGGAGGCAGGCTGGCCTCAGGA
>NW_020908417.1:0-644 GCF_003984885.1 Neopelma chrysocephalum | reverse complement strand
GGCTCTTCCTGCACACACAAAGCCTTGGGCTCATCCAGACTCCTTCTGGGTGATGTGTTGCACCATAGCACTACTCTTGGAGTGAAATTCTTTTTTTTCATGCCAACCTGGACCTCCCCAGCTGCACTTGGCATTAATTCTTTCTTTCTCCTGCTGTTTTCTGCTATGACAAAAGCATCCACCCTCTCTGAAGCGCCTCTTCAAGCACTCCCAGGGTTCTTCTCTGCTGTCCTCTGTCTGCACACCACTGAACCCACAACTCCTTTGCCCCTGTAGAGAGGTCATGTGTTTGAGACCTCCAAACCACTTCGTGGGACATCTCTGAGCACTCTCCAAGGTGTCTGCAGATGAAAACATGGTCTAACATAGTCACAGGGATACATTTTACCAAGGCCTGTAGAGGCAGAAAACGGGGCAATGGCTTTGAACTGAAATAGGGGAGCTTTATATTGGATAAAATGAAGAAATACCAATGGGGCTGGCAAGAACTGCAACAGAAGAGGATGTTCCCTCCCTGGATTTGACCAAGGTCAGGAACTTTGAGCAGCCTGAACTAGTGAAAACTTGGACCACATGAGCTTTTATGTCCCTTCCAGCCAAACCATTCTGTGATTCTTTGAGTCCCAAACTCCTTCTCCAAAGAA
>NW_020908416.1:0-815 GCF_003984885.1 Neopelma chrysocephalum | reverse complement strand
CAGTCTGGAACTCTGCCAACCCTCCTTGCTGCCCTGTTTGCAGACTGCTTCCATGTCTGCCTTTGCCAAGGCCCCAGGAACCTCTGGGATGGCTCTGGCCTTTCCAAGGGTTTGGGAGAGGTCTCCCAGTGACACTGCCCAGCCTTCTCAATATCCCGGACACCAAAACCTTTTCCATATCCCACACTTCCAGAGGAGTGCCCAGGACACAATACAGGTTGTCCTGGTGGTTCTGGAGAGTTAGAATGGATTTCTTCGTCGAGGTCAACCCCTCCAATTGGATTTGAGTGCAGTTGAAAGGTTTCCTCAGCATTTTCCCTGGTGCCTCCCTGCCCTGAAGGTTTGTGGCCATCAGGCTGGAGCTGAGGGGGTTGGGCAGGTGCCTGAGGAGGGTGTAGAACAAGGGCTGTGTCCAACTCTGCCAGGAGGGCTGTGCTGGGCAAGGCTGAGGAGGCTGCAGAAAACAGTGGCCCTGGGGAGGTGAGAGGAGCAGGTGGAGAGACCTTGTGCCTGCCCACGCTGGGCAGGAGCTGCCTCAGGATGGCAGCTCTGAAGCACTCACAGCATGTCCCTGTGAACAGGAGGGGAAGACTGGATCTGAAAATGGAACCTGGAAATCAGAGAGCAGGAGTGTCATGGTGTCAGTGCAGGAGAGTTCCAGCCCTGGAGCAAGGTCACAGAAGAAGTGACCCAGTCCATGCCCTGCCCTCAGAAAATCCCACAGCATCCTGGAGATGCTGGAAGGGAGCCCAGCTCTGCTTCACAAGTTCCCAGGGCCTGTCCCTGCCTGTGCTCCAAGGGCTTCCAGCCCCCAG
>NW_020908415.1:0-361 GCF_003984885.1 Neopelma chrysocephalum | reverse complement strand
CTGCTTTTACTTGTTTGTGTGCATGGTGCAGCGTGGAATAAAGTCCTGCTTTCAACTGGCAGTGACCCACAGGCAGATGCACGGGGGGCTCGGGCCCGGTGCTGGCAGCTGGGGGTGCATGGGAGTCTCAGTGAGACAAGGGCAGGGCTGCCCTGTGCCAGGGAAAGGCAGACACGGGCACTCCAGTGGACAAAGCATAGGACACAGCTCAGCCCATCAGCGATGGTCGTGGCTCCTCTGGGAAAACATATTTAAGAAAGGGGAGAAATACGGCCGGGCAGTGTGGGGTGAAGAACAATGTGGGAAACAGTCCTGAAGCAAACAGGGCCAGGGAAAGAAGAGGGGGTGTTTCTCCAGGTGC
>NW_020908414.1:0-639 GCF_003984885.1 Neopelma chrysocephalum | reverse complement strand
TGCTGGAGGAGTCTCATGTTCTCCTAAGAAATGTGTTCCACACTCAAGTTTTGAATGTTCTGAAGAGTGCCCATCTTTCATAGTTTTGAAACAATAGAACTGTAGTTTGAGAATGTCAGAATGTGAAGGATTTGCAGGTGCAAAACCATCAAGTGAGTAGTTTCTGCTTTTTCTGCTAAACATCTCTATTCATTTGGAATTATTAATTTATGAAAATAGATCCTTTTAGTGGAGCTTATGTCAGACTTTGAATGTGTATTCCTGCTATTAAAAATTACTAAATTTACTCTTCACTTTCAATTAAACCCTACCTTTAAAAACAATGTTTATTTAAAAAACACCCCAAACAGTTTTATTAGATGTCAGGTGAACTTTTAAGAAAGAATGATTTTTCTTATGCATATTTTCACTGCCTACCACATAAAGTGAGAAAACTTTCTGAACTCCTGCAGAGCAGAGGGGAGTTTTGCTAACATGTGGATATGGAATCCCAGTTTCAAAGGACACTGGTTATTATTAATGAAGTTTTTTCAACTGGTTTTCATTAATTTATGTTTCTCATCTCTTCTGTTAAGCATGTTACATCCCACTTAAGTTCTAACTTAGTTTCTTTGGAAAACACATGAGAAGTCCTGAGCA
>NW_020908413.1:0-972 GCF_003984885.1 Neopelma chrysocephalum | reverse complement strand
GAATTGGCGTTAGAGGCAGTAAAGAGGGTGGCGGACGCATATGTCCAAACACCCTCTTTCACTCTCATTAATCAGGGCCCTAAAGAACCGTTCATAGATTTTATTACAAGGCTAAAAGAAGCAATTAAGAGACAAGTTAATCAAAAAGAAAGCCAAGAAATCCTATTTAACAAATTGGTAATTGAAAAAGCAAACGAAGATTGTCAGAAAGCACTAAAGTTGCTCAAAGATCCCTCTCTGGTTGAGATGATCGAAGCCTGTAAAAACATTGGCTCCAACTCCCATAAGGCACGTCTATTGGCCGCTGCCTTTACTGGGCCCCAAACATGTTTTAATTGTGGACAAAAAGGCCATTTCAAGAAGCATTGTCCTAAATCCACTTCAGAACCCAACCTATCTAACTTACCCAAATCCCTCTGCCGGAGGTGTGGGAAGGGTTTTCACTGGTCGTCGGCCTGTAGGTCGGTGACCAACATAAATGGTGAACCCCTTCCCCCCAGAAAATCTCCCAACATAAAAAGAAAGGTCACCTTTAGCTCCCTACCCGACCTACGCCAATGTTCTTGTGAACATTCGGGAAACGGGGAGCAGAGCGCTCAGGGGGGTGCGAGGACACAAACAACCCCTCAGCTACGTTCCATCCTACGCCCAACACCGCGCCCAACCACCCCGTAATTGGGAAACCTCCGGCAGATCTTGTCCCTTCCCAAAATCAATATACCCCCCTGAAATGGATAACCCTTACTGTTATACACCCATCAACTTTTTTAAACCAATGTGAGCAAATAGTCAAGGTTGTACCATCTACAGAAATAGATCCAAACACAATATACCTAATTGTCTCTCATCTTTCGGCCGTGGCAAGGGGCATTTTTGTAACTCCTACACTCCTGACAGGGTTGACGAATTCCAACATAGCCATCTATCTAACTGTCCACCTTCCTCCCATACAGCTGGAGGACCGCTTTCCGG
>NW_020908412.1:0-921 GCF_003984885.1 Neopelma chrysocephalum | reverse complement strand
CTGAGGGGCTGTGGGTCACAGGGACCAGCTGCCCTCTCCCCTCAGCTGGGGGATGCCGTGTCACAGGTGGGACAGGAGGGTTGAGACTGAGGATGTGGAGATGGAGCAGGGAGACATCAGCTCCCAACGTTTACAGAGATGGGAACTGCAGTGACATTCGTGGGGTGGAGAAGGGGAGAGAAGCCGCTTGCCAAGCCCTTCACTTCTTGGAGCTCCACAGCCACGCACCTTGTCACCATGTTCTGGGCAGCCTGGAAGAGGCACAGCCCTGCCAGCACGTCCCAGGGTGTGGGTGGGCAGGACGGGGCTCATTTCCCAGGCAGAAAATGGCTGTGGAGGTGGGAAATGGGACTTGGCCCCTGGGCAAAGCCTCAGCACGACCTGCCTGGAAGGCTCAGTCTTGGGTGCTGCTCTCCCGGTCTCTGGCAGAACCAGGCAGGGGGTGGGTGAGCAGGGCAGGGGGTGCCCCCATGGCCTTTCCCCCTCCACGGGCACCTGCCCTGGCACCTCACCTTGCTGGCACGGTACAGGTACATGGGGGCCTCTGGCAGCCTGAGGCACAGCCCGAGGGATGCCAGTTTGGTGGAGACTGTGGAGCCAAGTGACTTTTGCCCTTTGGTAACGAGGATGGGCTCCCAGCCAGAATCTGTGTCCTGGAGTTTGAAGGTCTGGAGAAGCTGTATCTGGATCCGAGGGTTGGTACAAGCCCTGAGTGGGTGGAGTGTCCATGGAAAACATTATAAGGAACCATTAGGGAGCTGAGCAAACAGTGTGAGCTGGAGCAGAGGGAGAAGCAACATGGGAGAGCTCCGTGTCCGCTCTGTCCTGGTGACTGGGGCCAACAGAGGCATCGGCCTGGGGCTTGTCCAGCACCTCCTGAAGATGCCAAACCCACCCCAGTGGGTCTTTGCGGGCTGTCGG
>NW_020908411.1:0-2416 GCF_003984885.1 Neopelma chrysocephalum | reverse complement strand
AGAATAGGATGAGTTGGAAGGGACTCACAAGGATCATCCAGTCCAACCCTTAGCCCTGCACAGGACCATCCCCAAGGGTCACACCATGAGCCTGAGAGGATCATCCAAACACTTCTTGAGCTCTGTCAGCCTTGGTGCTCTGCCCACTGCCCTGGGGAACCTGGTCAGTGCCCAACCACCCTCTGGGGTGAGAATCTTTTTCTAAGATCCAACCTAACCCTGCCCTGACACAACTCCAGGCCATTCCCTCAGTCCTATCCCTGGTCCCCACAGAGCAGAGCTCAGTGTCTGTCCCTCCTCTGCTCCTCCCCAGGAACTTGGAACTGCAGTGAGGTCTCCCCTCAGTCTCCTCTTCTCCAGCTGAACACACCAAGTGCCCTCAGTGTCCTCACACGCCTTCCCCCCAAGGCCCTTCCCCATCTTCCTTGCCCTCCTTTGGACACTCTCTAATGGCTCAATCTCTCCCTTCCATTGTGTCCCCCCAAACTGCCCCAATGGTGAAGGTGAGGCCGCCCCAGGGCAGAGCAGAGCGGGACAATCCCCTCCCTGGCCCGGCCGGCCATGCTGGGCCTGATGCCCCCAGGACAGGCTTGGCCCTCCTGGTTGCCAGGGCACTGCTGACTCAGGGTCAACTGGCCACCCACCAGCACCCCCCGGGGCCCTTTCCCAGCACTGCTTTCTAGCCTCTCCTTCCCAGTCTGTCCGTCCATCTGGGGTTGCCCCATCCCAGGGCAGAATCCGGCACTTCCCCCTGTTGAAGTTCTCAGGGCTCCTAAAGAGCCGTGAGGTCACGGGATGTCACAGGGCTCCATGGTGACCTCCCAGGTGTCTCCCTGAGGAATCTCCTGGAATCAAGGGCCATTTGATCCTGCAGGGCCTTATGGAGTCAACGGGGCCATTGTGACACTGTGGAAACTCATGGAATGAATGGTCCACTATTACACTGCTGAATCCCATGGAATCAAAGGGCCATTGTGACACTGCAGGGCCTTATGGAGCTGAAGGCACCATTGTGACACTGTCAAAACTTGCATAGTCAAGAGCCCGTTGGGACAATGCAGGTTCTCAATGAACTGAAGGAAACTTGGAAAGAACAGAAACTCGTGGCATCAAGGGGTCATTGTGACACTGTGGAAACTCATGGAATAAAGGGGCCATTTTGACACTGCAGGACCTCAAAGAACCTTGTCTGTTGGGAAACACAAAGGGATTTGGGGGAGTGTTTCCCTGACAACAAGGAGAATTTGGGAGAGGGACCTTTCCACACCCAGCTATTGATGTGTCCACACATCTCTGCCTGGGTGTGGGTGTGAATTGACTGTGGTGTGAATATTATTATTGTGAATCTATAACTCAGTCACTGTTAAAATTGAAGCAAAAGCTATTGAACCACTTGATAACTGTTAAACTGGTCAATAATTAAATGCTACTAATGTCTTTTGCCCCCTTGTCTTTGGATGCAAATCCTTCCTACCCTGACCCTCTTGTATCCCAAGGCTCTATGTAAATCATTCCCTTTCATCAAAAAATATATATTTTTGTGACGTCCACTTTAAAATCTTCCTGCTTAGTTAAACTACAAAACAACTCTGATTAGTTGTAGAAGTCTTGATGACTTGAAGACAATTAAAAGGAAGGAAAAAAAATTTGTTTTTCAGTGTTTTAATGAGTTCCACAGTGTGTTTGGAGTTGCATCAGCTGTCAGTCCAAGATGGACCATGTCAGAACTGGTGAGGTTAGGGGGTGAGGAGCAAGGTTGATCATCCAGGGTCAGTGTGGATCTCCTGAGGAGACACTCAGCATCAAGATCACTTGGAGAACACCTCTATCACCTCTTCTCTGAACTAAAAAATATCCATCATTGAATTAAAACAAAAAAAGTACAAACTTTGAAGACTTGTTTTGAAACTGCATTGAAGACAATTAAAGGAAGACAAAGAGATCCTGAGGGATTTCTGCATTTTAATGAGCCCCACGGTGTGTTTGCAGCCCAGCCCATGATCCTTGAGGTACTGAGAGAAGATTGAAATAGCTGCTCAAGAAGTCAGAAGCCAAACTGCAAGTCCCTTGAAGCATTGCTGGGCCCCACTGAGGACAGGCACTGACAAAGCCTCCCCAGGAACTCCTTGGAGCAGATCCTTGGAGGCCAGGAGTGCGGGCAGACAAAGGCTCTGGGCAGGCCCCTGCAATGCTGAGCAAAGCCTGCCTTGGTTTTGTGGAGCAGAAAGGCCAAGACCTGAGTCCCAGGCCCTGGCCCAGCAGATCCTGTCCCTCCCGGCTGGCTCAGGGCTGTTTGGGGGGCAATGGGATGGGAGGGGGAGGAACAACAAAGGCCCAAAACTGGGCAACCCCTCCCAGGCTCCTGAGGCAGGGGCGAGGCAGAAACCAAGTGCAGAACCTGCAAGGCAAGTTGCTT
>NW_020908410.1:0-1245 GCF_003984885.1 Neopelma chrysocephalum | reverse complement strand
TTCCCGCTGTGCAGCCACTGCCTGTCCACACGTGGATCTAAAGCCCCTGGCTGATGAGTCTCACAGCTCAGGATGAGGAAACAGACCCACCTCGCCCTTTCTGAAGTTCCTTCAAAATTTCATTCAGAACTTCATTTGACTCAGGGGTCTTTTTCTCTCCTGGAGGTTGGCTCTTGCCTCTTGGAGGACCTGAATGGGAAGCAGTTCCATTTGACATGAGTGGATTATAGACAACCAGTGCTCAGCCTGTGAGGTCAGTAGGGACAGACTACTCACCCCTGCCATGGGAGACGAGTTTGGGTGCAGGAACCGGAAAAGGAGCTGGAAAAGTCCTCCCTGCAGACAACCCTGTAATTCAACAGCCAGAGAAGCTTCTGTCATCTGGCTCTTGCCATGTTGCCAAATATTTTTCTTTGAGGGGACAGTGAGAACTTACTTGCAGGAGGCCGCAAGGGCTGCAAAACTTTACGTAGCCAATCCAATGGAGAAGCATTCCCAGTGTTCTCATCTAGAAGACAACAGAGATGGGAACCGTTTCCATTGCATGCTGGGATCCCCTCCTGCCTCAGAGAACTGTGGCACTGCAGGGGCTCGGGGAGCACCGTGGGGGCCAGATGTCAGTGGACATGGTCAGAGCTGCAGAGGGGCCTGGGCAGCTCTGGGCTGGCTCCTGGCTGCTCTGCACAGTCTTTCCAGGCCCTGTGCAACATCCCTGGGGGAGCGGCTGGAGCAGCCAAGGGCCCCTCGGGGCTCTCTCCCTGCCCCAGGAAACCCTGGCTAAAGCCCTGGGGAAAACTGCAGCAGGCAGTGCCAGCCCCATCCTTCCCTGCCATGGGACAGCTTCCACAGCCCAAGGGGACGGAGTCAGGCCCTCTCAGGAGACACGTGAGCCCCTGCCCAGGGTGGGAGCCAGGGAGCGCTCCGGCCCTCGGCTGGCGGGAGGGATCCCGCTCTGGGCTGCTCTGGTGCCTCGGGCCTCTCCAGACTCAGGGCCAGCTCCGGGAGCAGCTGCAGCGGGAGGGACCTTGGGGCCAGAGTCCCGTTTCCCAGGGGCTGCAGAACGTGCTCCAGATGCCTCCAACCCGTCACGCTTTCAGCTTGGGCTGCTGCCGTGAGGGGCCCGAGCGGGCACTGGGCGAAGAGCTGCTGCCACACAGCCACCCCGATGGCCGACACCGGCTGACCACGCCACAGCAATTACCCCGTGTGCCCGTGCCTGGCATCGCCTCCCTTCCATCAGCAGAG
>NW_020908409.1:0-376 GCF_003984885.1 Neopelma chrysocephalum | reverse complement strand
TGCCTGAGCCTGCTCCCGCTCTACTTCCACCGGCACGATGAGAACCCGGTCGTGAAAAAGGTGAGGACTGGTGGGCTCTGGTGTTCCATGGGAGGGGGCTGGGCTGCCTCCTGGCCTGGCACATTGTGGGCTCCAGCCTCCTGCTGACCTTGGTCCAGGGACACGGGTCCTGTGCCCTGGGCTGCCATGCCATGTCCTGGTCTCTGTTGCTCTGCAGGCCTCTCGGAAAGCGCTGCTGGCTGTGACCAGGTTCCTGGAGAGGAGGGATCTTGGGCGCCTGGTCAACACTGAGGAGCCATGGAGTTTCGGCGAGTGCCTGGTAAGGACGACCCCACAGCCCCAGTCCCTGATGCCCAGAGTGCGGGGCTGGCACTGT
>NW_020908408.1:0-354 GCF_003984885.1 Neopelma chrysocephalum | reverse complement strand
TGCACGGGTCGACGCACCGGAGAAGGTGAGCAGCTGGGGACATTCCATACCCACCCCAACACCAACACCCCCACGTTTTTAATAGAAAAGGGAGAATCTCCATAACACCGAGATGGGACTTACACTGTCCACCTCCCAAAAATTCGTATACAGACGTCTTAAAGACTTTATCATTGAGCACGGTCACCCCTTGGATAAGAAATCCGCCAAGGCACTCGCCAAATGGCTGGACAGTAAGAATCATAAATTAACAGATGACACCACAGCCAAAGAGTGGCAAGCGATTGGTTACAGCCTATGGCGCGACAATGAAAAGGGGGACCGAAAGGCAAAACAAGCTCTCATTGCCTGGAG
>NW_020908407.1:0-387 GCF_003984885.1 Neopelma chrysocephalum | reverse complement strand
GAGTCGTAGCAGCACAGGCAGAGTAGATGTTTGGAGGGGGCTTTCTCACCAGGTCCAGATATCTCAGTTAACTCTTTTAGGCCTGACCCTTGTTTCACAATGGAACATTTATTTGCAGAATAACCTTTGAACAGTATTGTCACTTCCCAGTGGGATATAGCACTCCACAACATTAAAGTAGGGTACCAAGAGCTAATCGGTAGACATTTCATAAGAATACAGTTAAACAGCATGATTAGACTTAATTGCATGTGGATATGGGAAGATATACATAGGGTTCTGTGACTCAGACTTGTTATCATATCAGTGTTTAATGACAATGTTGAATAAGTTCAGGTAGAGTTGTGCCTTGAACAGACATAGGATTCCATTAAGGGATGCCATCAT
>NW_020908406.1:0-332 GCF_003984885.1 Neopelma chrysocephalum | reverse complement strand
AAATGGTGTAAGACCAAAGCTCCAGCCTGGAAGGGTCAGAACATCAGTTCAACCAAAACAGCTCCTGAACCAGATCCACCAGCAGCAGCTGCACTGCTCAGGCTTTCAGGCTTCCCCGGCTCATACAGGAACACTTGGACCATGACAGAGCAGGAGAGAGGAGCCCACTGAGCTTCTGCTACATAATGGGGTTTTGCTCATGGGAAAACAATATTCAGCCTTTTGGGTTATAGGTTATGAAACCTTACGCTTTGAATGCCGTAGAAGAGATCTGACCTACAAATAAGACTGGGCAAAAAGGGACCAAGCCCACTCTGTTGTTTGTTTATTCA
>NW_020908405.1:0-316 GCF_003984885.1 Neopelma chrysocephalum | reverse complement strand
GTCGTCCGTCCAGCTGGGGGGACCGGCGGGACGATCACCTCTCCCGGCGATGTCTGAGCCCAAGTGGAGACGCAGGAGTTCTCTCAATATGAGAGACCTTCAACTGGGCCCCACGTTGGGCGCCACTTGCCTCGGCCCGAGGGATAAAGGGAATTGGGACGCGGCACTGCGAATGAGGGTCAGGACACAGTTGAAGGTTGGTGAAGCAATGCCAGTTTATTAGGGGAAAACAGGGACTTAAATAGGGTAGGTCTGAGGGGAGGACTCAAAACTGGGGAGGAGCATGGGATTGACAACCCAGGGAATGCGAGGATTG
>NW_020908404.1:0-708 GCF_003984885.1 Neopelma chrysocephalum | reverse complement strand
ATGGAGCTGGTGGGTTAAACCCCACTGATGAAGACTCTGTCTTTGGACAGCACAAAGATAAGGAGGATGCACCAGCTCCAAGAGATTTGTTATCAAATAGACATCCCCCAACCCCTCAGCCTTATGATTTGATGAGCTTGGTGCCTCTTCCCATTGCTTGTTTTGTTCACCACACCACGCTACAGAATTTTAATTTAATGAAAAACATGTTTGAAATGAAAAAGATTCTTTGTTTTACGTAATGATAATGCTCCAATTACTTATAGTTGGGGTTCAACACCTCTGGCTCACTTGACACAAAGGTCTCAACACATAACTACGAGACTTAGGCTTATTTCTTTAAAACAATTTTCACTTTAATAAATACTTTTCCTGTGCCTGTGCAAAAGACTGTCAGTCCCACAGCTACTCCTGCTGGTAAGATGCCTTCCACTTCCAGCTTTTTCCCATGGATTTGAGCGACTCTGAGCTGTATGTGGGTTCCTGCAGGGAGGGCTCATTCCTTTTGTTCTTCTGGAATTGCTACACACACCTGCTATTCTGTCTAAATACTCGTGCAGCTCCACTGGTTCCAGATATAGATGACCTCAATAAGTTGACAGGAAAACAATTTTTCTCCAAAGCCAGAGTATATTTGGGGTCTTAATTTTAGCAACATTAAGTTTATTGCCCATTTCTTTCACTGTTACATATTTGGAAGAAAAGCAA
>NW_020908403.1:0-393 GCF_003984885.1 Neopelma chrysocephalum | reverse complement strand
GGAAAGTCTTTAAAGGTTTAAGGGTTTGGAAAGATACTTACCTTCATATATAGTGTTATACGTAAATGAAACTAGGCTGAAATATAATAATAAAAAAATTTATTGAAGATTTATATAAAAAGCAGATAAGCAAAACAGCGCTGGGCGGCCGGGGAGACCCCTGCTCCACACACGGCAGCAAACGCAGTAAGCAAAACCAGCAACTTTTATTCCTTCTTCAGTTCCCCTCCCACAATCACTTGTTATCCTTCTATTGGATCTGAGTTTGCAGGTTTGGTTCTGGTTGGTTTTCCTGCAGGCTCATTTCAGATGCCAGGTGCTTTCCATTCCATAGTTTTAATTAGCTCTTAGTCCTTGAGGCCTCGTATGTAGGTATCTCCAGATGTCCATCTT
>NW_020908402.1:0-665 GCF_003984885.1 Neopelma chrysocephalum | reverse complement strand
GCCCCCGCAGTGCCTCCTGTGCCCTGGCGAAGCGCCGGGGCTGTAGGTTTGTGTTGGGCTCCAGCCAAGGGCTCAGCCAGGAGGCCCCTTGTTGTGCCTCCCCCCGGCTTGTCAGGCTGCCCCGCGGCCCCTTCGCCACACGGATCCCTGGCCCGGCCGGACTGCCCCAGGAAGGGCCCTACTCGGCCCCAGACCAGAGAGCCCAGGCTCAGCCCTGTGCAAATGTTATGAGGCTCCCCAAGCACCTGCACACCACAAAAGAGGCCCCAGACCCCCTGAGAACCTCATGGGGAGTCACAGCCCCCTACATGGCTTATGAAGGATTCCAAACCCCCTGCTCTCCTTAGAGGAAAATCCAATGCCCCCACCATGTTCCTCATGACAATCCTCAGCTCCCTGCGAGCCTTATGGGGGACCTCAGCCCCCTGCACACCTTACAGGGGACTCGAAATTCCCTCCTGCCATATGGGGACCCCCAGCCCAGCAGCACTGAGTGTTTTGACCTGGGAAGTTGAGTGTGTGGTTGCCCCTGGATTGTTGGTGCTCTCTAGAGCTGTTCTGTAGTGAATCCTTCCATGAAGGGCTTCTGTATGGAGTGCAGTCCAGTCCCATCCCCTATTTTTCCAAGGCAAGCCACTACTGAAAACCCTGGCAAATGTGTTCTG
>NW_020908401.1:0-2137 GCF_003984885.1 Neopelma chrysocephalum | reverse complement strand
TTCCCTGTGATGTCAAAAAGGCATTAGCTACATCTATCACTGCATACCCATCACCTAGGTGGTTTTGCATTTCATGAACTAAATCTGTTACAGTGGCTACAGCAGCTGTAATTGGTGGAGTGACTTTATTAACACCCCTATAATCTGTGATCATTCTCCATGACCCATCTGATTTTTTCATGGGCCATATGGGGGAGTTAAATGGGGGATGAATGTACCTCACTACTTGTGCCTCAAGTAGTTCTTGGTGTGTTGTTTGAATTTCCTCATCTGCACCTGCAATCTTGTACTGTTTAAGATTAACAATCTGTGTACAAATAGGAATGTTTGCCTCTTCCTGTATCTTCCCTACTTGTACGGCTCGAATGTGCCACCGCATGGACCAAATGACCACAGGGTGTTGTCAATCCAGAAGTCCATGCCTCTAGTAACATCAATCCCTATGATATATTCTAATAGTTTTGCTACCATGACTCTGTAAGGTTTTGGTGGATGGTCTGCTATTTCTAGTGTCATTTCCAGCATACGCCCCTGAACTCCCTGTTCCCCAAGGCCCCACACAGGTGCTGGGTCCCCCTTATGTTTGTCAGGATTGCCGTGAATAATAGTGACCTCCGCCCCAGTACCAACTAATGCTTGCACAGTTTGCTTGTTCTTTGTGGACCAATGTATTGTACAAGTGGTAAAAGGTCGTTGATCCTTATGAACTGGCAAACAGGGGGGACTGCACTGGGGCTTGGCCACACCCCTATTCAAGTTTATGGTGCTCCTTGTACAGAGGAGTGTTGGCCTTTGCTGGCTCAAACACCGAAAATACGGGATCTGTGTTACAGAACCGATCAACTGTCTCCTGCATCTCAGCCCAGGGATACATCTGTCCTTGTTTTGTAGCTCTTCTAATTTGGTGCTGTCGCGCTAACCTCCGTAAGGCTTCTGTTGGCTGCCCATCAATATCCCTTTTGGGAACTCCTTTTTTAAGTACATCTTGAAATAACTTCGTTTGTTCCCCTTTTCCTCCTTCCCCTCCTCTCCAGTTTTCATTATTATCTCATTTATTTCCATGGTCGGCTGTTTTGCCTGTGTGTGGGAGACCTGGGAGGTCGCCAAATTGCTGCAACCTCTCTAGAATCTCTTCTATGGGTACCCCTGGGTTAGGCACTAACAGTGGAATAATATATTGTTTCCAGGGTACAGGACAGCCTTCTAACAGTTTGTTTTGCATTACTGGAATTAAAGGATATTGTATGTAAAGTTCAGGGCTCTGCAATTCAATAGCAATTTTCATTGCTTCCCCTTTGAATATCCTGATTGCTTGATGAAGAGTTACCCTGGATGAACTTCCATCCTGCCATGATCCATCATTAGTAAAATGGTCACTAAAACATTCAGCAAAAACGAAAACTGAAATTTTACTAACTCCCTGTTAGCTGTGACGTCATAGGGAACCACGTGATGTCACAGGGATGATATAATATCACAGGAGAGATGTCATATGATGGTTGTGACATCACAGGGGAGATGCGATGTCACAGGAAGGATGTGACGTCACAGGGATTTTACAATATCACAAAGGAGATGTGATGTCATATGATGGATGTGACGTCACAGGGGAGCTGTGATGTCATATGATGGATGTGACATTGTAGTGGAGATGTGATGTCACAGGAAGGATGTGATGCCACAGGGGAGCACGTGATGTCACAGGGATGATATGATATCACAGGATTGATGTGATGTCATATGATGGATTTGACATAGGGGAGATTTGATGTCACAGGGGAGGGTGTGATGTCATGGGGAGGATGTGATGTCACAGGGCAGATGTGATGTCATAGGGGAGCTGTGATATCACAAAAAGGATGTGATGTCACATGGATGATATGATATCGCAGGAGATATGTGATGTTATGTGATGGTTGTGACATCACAGAGGATGGATATGATGTCACAGAGGAGTGTGTGTGATGTCATATGATAGATGTGACATCATAGGGTAGAGGTGATGTCACCAGAAGGATGTGATGTGACAAGGGAGCTGTGATGTCACATGATGGATGTGATAACACTGGGAACTGTGATGTCACAGGAAGGATGTGATGTCACAGGGGAGCTGTGATGTCACAGGAAGGATGTGATG
>NW_020908400.1:0-3266 GCF_003984885.1 Neopelma chrysocephalum | reverse complement strand
GATCATCTCCTCATGCCGCTGGAGGGGGACAGGGCATGGGTGTCACCACCAGTCCTGAAAGGGAGCCCCAGGGCTGTGGGGTGCCCCAGGACCTGCTCCTGCCCGTGTCCCCAGCTCTGCCCTCCTCTGCCAGGTCTGGGGGAGCCCAGGTGTCCAGGTTGCCTTGACCTCCCCCATTCCCAGACTGCCCAGATCATACAGGGCTGGAAAGCCCCGGGATTGTTGCTGCTGCCTCAGGCCATGGGCAAACAGGGCTTATCAGAGGTGCTGGGAGGTACAAACACCCCTCCTGCCGACAGAGGAACTCAATTTGCCCAATTAGCTCCAAGTGGTTGCCTGGGGACAAGGGCCCCTTCACCCTGTCCCTCTGCATGGCCGCATCCTGCCCAGGGCCAGCGCTGGTGTGGGCCCAGGGCCCTGGAGAGACACCATGTGGGGTCAAGGGCCTGTGGGGAGCTGTGGTCAAGTCCCAGCCAGGGGCAGAGCCGGACTCGGAGCCTTGTTGGGGATGGGGTCCCTTGGAACCCCGTGTGGGGCAGCTCTGCAGGGCGGGACCCAAGTGATGTGGGTGGCCCCTGGTGTGACAAAGGGAGGGCCAAGGCAGGGGATCTTCCCCCCTGGGCTCTGCTCTGGGGCTGGAAACTGAACCCATTTGGGACCTGCAGTGCTGGGAAATGGGGTGGGCTGGATCTGGCAACTGCCACAGCCGAGCAATTCCCCAAGCCTTCCCCTTGTCTCCAGGTGCCCAACATTCCCCAGAGCTCCCCAGTGCCTCCAGTGCCTGGAGATCCCAGTCACAGGGCTGTTCCCACTGCCCATGTCCCCCACTGTTCTCCCACCTAAGGAGCTGGGATTTTCCCAAACAATGTTTAGTGGTTGCCCCCTTCCTTCCCCACGGGGCTGGAGTGGGAACAGGGACAATTGTGGACAGACATGCTGGTCTGGGGCCTGGCTCAGCTCTGGGGTGTCCCAGAGGGAAAGCTGTGGGAAGGGATGGGCAGGAGGACATGGGTGGATCAGGCTTTGGAGGCCGTTGGAGGATGGATTGTGTTGTTGTGGGATTGTCCCCACAGGGTATGCAGCTACTTTCAGCTCCCTGCCCACCCCCCTTGGCACCCCCAGGTGCCTAGGCCCTTCCAGGGGCAGCTGCCCCGTGCAGGAAGCTGGAGGGATGCCAGGGAAGGTGGTTGGATGGGTGCCGCAGGCGGGATGGACTCTGTGCCAGGGCTGGGCTTGTGGCCAGGGCTGGGGGCTGTGCCCAGCCGGGCTTTGCCCCGGGGGCTCTCGGGGAGGGGGCAGGGAGGAGTCCCAGCAGGGATAAATGTGCTCCTGCCCTTGTGCAGCCTCACCCAGTGCTGCCCAGGCCCAAAGGAAGATGAAGGTCGCTGTGCTCAGCGTGGCCCTGCTCTTCACCATCCTGCTGAGCCCCCTGGCAGATGCCAAGGTGAGGCCCTGATGCCACGGGCGTGGGCTCAGGGATGGGGATGCTCCTGTCTGCAGGACAGCAGCTCTGCTGCAGGATGGAATCGGGGCTGTGATCCCAAAACTCCTTGCCTTGGCCTCTCCCTCTCCCAGTCCAGAGGATCCTCAGCTCTCCTGGACCTCCAGTGCTGGGCCCTGCAGCTTCTCCCTCCCACTCTTCCCCCTCTTCACTCCACTTCCACTGCAAATTTCCCTGTGCCCAGAGCCCCAGATGCTCAGGGAACCTGACCAGGGAGGTCCCTCACAAGGGAGGGCCACTATCAATTGCTGGGAGGGCCCCCACCTCTTTCTTTTAGTGGTGCTCCCAAATCCCACCCTCTTGGGCCTCCCATCCCATCCTTTTTGGTCCCCTCAGGCATCTCCTCCCCAGGATCTGCTCTGTGTCCTACCCAGGGTCCCCAAACATTCTCCCACTGATCATTCCCAAACTTTTTCTTTCCATCTTTCCCCTCAGACCTTTGCCTTTCACCCAGGCCACTGCCCTGGTACCTCCCAAGACCATTCCTTGACTCACTCTCCACTCCCAACCATCTCCCAGTCGCCTCGTTTTTGTCCTCCTCCATCCTCCTCCTCCTGTCCCCACCAAGTCTCTCCCTTGCAGTCCCCACGTCCCTACACTGGAATTCCTTTCCCCTCCCCTGCATCCCACACAGTGCCCCTTCAACACCCCAATCCCCGTCCCGTGGGCTCCCCAGTTCCCCACAGTTCAGCATCTTTGGGTCCTCCCCAATCTCCCCCCACCCTCCCTGCAGGTCCTGAATTCCCCTGGCTCTCCTTGTCTCCATCCCCACCCTGGTCCCTGCAGGCACAGGGCTTGCAGGTGAAACTGGGTGGAGTGGGAGCGGGGGGAGCAGAAGGGATTTTCCCCCTCAGACGGGGGGCAACCATGGGCTGGGGGGGCTGGGGACACCCGTGTCCCTCCCCCAGCCCCACAGGGGCCAATCCTGAGCAACCCTTTGCTCTCCTTGCCCAGGCACTCTTGGCAGGAACCCAAAATGATCTGCGGGAGGTGAGTGGGCCGGGGGGATTGGAGGGCATCCAGTCTGGGAACTGGGGGGCACTTTGGTCCCCCCATCCCTCGCTGGCACCAGGGACATCCCAGTGACCAGCCAGGGTTCCTGGTCTCTCTCCAGTTTGATTTAGTGGATGTTGGGATCCTGAAGACGGCTCAGGTGGGTACCAGGAGTTCTGCCTGAGTCAGGTCTTTCCCTCACATGGCCATGACACTCCCGGCCACCCCAGTCTGACCCAGCACACCCCAGTGCACTCTACTGCCTCCCCAGAGAACACCCCTGCCCCCCAGAATTTTCCCAGGAACCCACTTCCCAAGGGCCCCTGTTGCATTCCAATCCCTGACACCACAGGACCCCCCCAGATGCCCGAGGACCAGCCCCTCCCCAGCTGTGCCTCTTTGGCAGGACCCCCAGTGCTCCTGGGCAGGACCACACAAGCTCCTGGACCCTGTTTGTGCCCAGAGGCACCTTTCCCAAGGACCCCATTGCTTGCCCCTGGCTCCCAGTACATCCTAGTTCAGCCCAGTGTGTCTCTGAGCCTGTCTTTCTCCCCAGCCCCCTGTGGTTGAGAAGGTGGTGGGTCTTGTTCGTGAGAAACGTGTGGCTGCATCCGTGGATGTCTGAGGTGAGCAGTGCCGGCAGGGAGAGGGGTCAGGACAAGGCCCCTCTCATGTTGCAGTGGACTTTGGGGGTGACGTTTTGAGCTCTGCCTTTCAGGACTAGAGGTGACACCCATGCCCTGTCCCCCTCCAGCGGCATGAGGAGATGATC
>NW_020908399.1:0-507 GCF_003984885.1 Neopelma chrysocephalum | reverse complement strand
GTGGAGGTGGGGGATGCTCTTCTTGTCTTTGAAGAATCCTTTTCCATGTGCCCTGTCCTACAGACACAGTGTCTCTTCATTAGGACCTTTGAAGATGAGTGATAATTTGGGCTTCTTTCCCAATGCAAAGAATTCTTTGCCCTGGTAGCTGCTGGGTTCTGCCTTGATTGCTGCTGGGAGTGAGGAGGCACAGCTGCCTCTCTGAGTAAGGCTGGGCCCTTGGAACTGGGTGCGTGCAATTTGCTGCTGGGCAGAGCTCTCTTTTTCTTGTGGTGCTTGAAGGTGCACTGTCTCCTTCAGGCACAGGCAGCCCACCAGGACACATTAGGACAAATCACAGACAGTCATTGTGATTCCGTGAGAATCCAGTTGGAAGAAAGAATTAGAGATCTGGAAAGTGAATTGGACAGGGTCAAAAAAACCCAACAAGAGAGTGCTTCTTGGAAAGAAGCAACGCAGCGAGGAATGGAAATGTACAAAGACCTGTATCTGGAGGAAGTGAAAACC
>NW_020908398.1:0-526 GCF_003984885.1 Neopelma chrysocephalum | reverse complement strand
CTCAGGTTTTGCTGCTAAAGGATCCTACTTTGGGCTTGCTGGAGCCCGTTCCCTACCAATGCACGGCCCCCCATTGCTCTTGCATCAAGTGTTCTGCACCCACGGGAACACGTGTGCCCTGTGTCCATGCGAGAGCAGCAACTGGAAGAAGACGTCTGCTGCCAGCACTTGTCTTGGCTGCCTCTTCAGTGGGGTGGCACCTTAATCAGAGACACAGAACAGGTTTGCATCCCTGAGTTCTCCCTGTCCCCTTCACTTTCCCCAATGCCCTGGATATCAGCTGGGAGTCGCAGCCAGACACACAGCAACTGGAGCTTTGAACATCAGACTGGGCAGCTTTTATTTTGCAGAATGCAAGGAAAAAAGTCCAGAGAACACAAGGAAACTTGACAGGATGTCTGACCAATCTAATCTTCCTGCGAAACTCAGCAGCTGAGGGGGTTTTGTGCTGCAGCTCATCACTTGCACGAAAAAAATCATTCCCATGAGGAGAAAGTGCTTCTGCCTTCTGACAGCTGCTGAGCAC
>NW_020908397.1:0-396 GCF_003984885.1 Neopelma chrysocephalum | reverse complement strand
GGCTTTATGATGACCTGCAGCAGATGTGGCACAGAAAAGCTCTGGGTAACCTAAAACGTACCTTCAAGGCAGCTGCAACAAAGGAGTCTTGGGAATGCTCTGGGTCATCAAGTCCCACAGCCTGGCCTGGAGGGGACATGGGGCAGTTGGAGAGCTGCCAGAGGGAGCAACTTGCCCACTTTCCCCTGAGAAGTGTTTCCCTTCCCACCACACTGTGCCAGCCTCAAGGATGGAGGATGAATGGGCCCAGCAGACCCAGCTTGAGGGCCCACAGAATCCCTGCCCACAGGTTGCTTACCTGAGCAGAGATGAGTCCCTCAGAAAGAAATTCCACACTGGGATCATCGGCCAGGCACTGAGCGGGTGTTGTGTCAGTGTCTGCAATGCCCTCAGTCC
>NW_020908396.1:0-405 GCF_003984885.1 Neopelma chrysocephalum | reverse complement strand
CCACATGGCAGCAGCTGCCTGGGCCACTGGCTTTCTCAATGCTCTGCTGCACACAGCCAATACATTTTCCCTGCCCCTGGGCCAGGGCAATGCCCTGGGTCAGTTCTTCTGTGAAATCCCACACATCCTCAAGCTCTCCTGCTCACACTCAGGCTACCTCAGGGAAATTGGGCTCATGGCGGTTTCTGCTTTTGTGGTTTTAATGTGCTTTATTTTCATAGTTTTCTCCTATGTGCAGATCTTCAGGGCTGTGCTGAGGATCCCCTCTGAGCAGGGACGGCACAAAGCCTTTTCCACCTGCCTCCCTCACCTGGCTGTGGTCTCCCTGTTTCTTAGCACTGGCACGTTTGCCTACCTGAAGCCCCCCTCCATCTCCTCCCCATCCCTGGACCTGGCCCTGTCAGT
>NW_020908395.1:0-875 GCF_003984885.1 Neopelma chrysocephalum | reverse complement strand
CCCAGGAAGAGCCAGAAGTGCAGGAGCTGCAGCTCCCGCCTGTCTGCGACTGCCAGGAGGAGGAACTGGGCCATGGAGCTGCTGTTGGACATTTGCTGCCTCAGGGTATGATTTTCTGTTGAGGAGAAAAAAGACAGAACTGAATTAGGCCAGACTCAATCAGCAAAACATCTTGCATGTCTCATAGCAATTCAACATTCAGGGCCTCTTTTCAGGAAGATCTCTCTGCATCCCTCTCCCCGAGCTCTGAGTTTTGCTGGCTGAAGGGGGCACTGGGAGCAGGGACCCTGGAATGGGCTCCTGAGGAATCCTTCTTACTGTGCAGTGAGAGGCAACTTGGAGCACAGGGTGACCTCCAATCAAATGCACTTGTGATGTATCAAAGTGTTTCCAGAACTGCTGGTCACAGTTTGCCCAAGCACAGAACAGAGGGAGGGGATTTGAGGGACTTGATTTTGTTCGAATTCCTCTTGCCAGGAGGAGTTTGGATGGTTGAAATCTCTGACATTTCTAATGTGCTCCAAGTGAAATCTTGTGAGTCCTGAGAGGCAAAGGGATGGTCTCTTGGTGCAGAGACAAGAGCTGACCATCTTTGCTGTTCACAGCTGCCCCTGGCTGGCAGCTTGGAGCTGAAGGGGATCACCCTTAGGAATTCCCTTAAAAAAGAAACAAGGCACTTCTAGGAGCAGAGAAATCCCGGTTCAAAGAGCAGATTGACAGAATCCTTGCCTTTCCTCAGGATGCCTTTTTACGATCTTCTTTTCTCCTCCCAAACTGCCACACAGAGGGATCATTGCAGCTCCCAGGTACAGCTGCCCAGAGCATTTCCATGGATTTAGCACTGAGGAGTTTTCTCCATGGGGATCCTGTGCAGC
>NW_020908394.1:0-1218 GCF_003984885.1 Neopelma chrysocephalum | reverse complement strand
TGGGCTGCATCTGCACCACTGTCCCCAAAGCCATGCACAATTCCCTCTGGGGCACCACAACCATCTCCTACGTGGGATGTGTTACACAGGCCTTTCTGCTTGTCTTCTTTCTTGGAACAGAGTTTTCCCTCCTCACCATCATGTGCTACGACCGCTACGTTGCCATCTGCAAACCCCTGCACTACGGGACCCTCCTGGGCAGCAGAGCTTGTGCCCACATGGCAGCAGCTGCCTGGGCCGCTGGGTTTCTCGATGCTCTGCTGCACACAGCCAGTACATTTTCCCTGCCCCTGTGCCAGGGCAATGCCCTGGGCCAGTTCTTCTGTGAAATCTCCCACATCCTCAAGCTCTCCTGCTCACACTCAGGCTACCTCAGGGAAATTGGGCTCACTGTGGTTGTTGTCTGTTTAGTGTTTGGTTGTTTTGTTTTCATTGTTTTCTCCTATGTGCAGATCTTCAGGGCTGTGCTGAGGATCCCCTCTGAGCAGGGACGGTACAAAGCCTTTTCCACCTGCCTCCCTCACCTGGTTGTGGTCTCTCTGTTTATCAGCACCTTATTCTTTGCCTACCTGAAGCCCCCCTCCATCTCCTCCCCATCCCTGGATCTTATTGTGTCACTTATGTACTCAGTGGTGCCTCCAGCACTGAACCCCTTCATCTACAGCCTGAGGAATCAGGAGCTCAAGGATGCCCTGAGGAAACTGATAACTGGGTGTTTTTCAGAAGCAATAAACTCTCCTTCTTCTGCATGTTATGTACCTCATTAAAGGCCAATCCTCTTATGGACTTCATTAAAGACCCACCATATCTTCTCTATCTTTTACTCCTGGTAGGGTTGTTATTTTTGTGAGAATTTGTTCACAACAAAAAATCTTTATATCTGTAAATACATATATAAAAAAATATATATATATTTATATATATATAAACACCATTTTCAATTCAGTGTTTGCCTTCCTAGCCTGGCCCAGAGGCTGTACAAATTGGCAGTTATACTCACTGTCTGCTTAAGTACCAAATAAAGAACTCTGCGTTGACTTGTTTGCCTGACATCTTTCCTCTCTGACTTCTCTGCAGCTGCAGGGTCAGTGCCTCTGTGCAGAGCTGGGCCAGAAAAGAGTCCCAGCAGAGCAGCACTGCCAGGGAGCAGCAGCCCTTCTCCTGCGGGGCCTCCTCTTCCTTCCCTTCCACACTGTCCTGCAGAGCCCTGTGTTGTTG
>NW_020908393.1:0-404 GCF_003984885.1 Neopelma chrysocephalum | reverse complement strand
CTCCCTGTGTGCCAGGAGCCCGGCCCAGCTCAGCAGCACAGCAACAGACCCAGGCATTTCATGACCCTCGGGGGGTTTGATGTTGTTTACATGAGACTCAGTTCCTATGGAAAGTTGAAGAAACTTCTCAAGAATTCAAAGTCAGATTCAAACTCCAAAGTTTCTTTGTGGTGTTAATGGGTCTCACTGAGGGACACAACTGTGAAAGTGTCCTCAGATTCCAGTTAGAGCAGAAAACTGCAGACAGTGATGACAAGGATGGAGAAGCAAGGGAAAGGTGACTCCGATGCTTGGGAAACCTGCATGTGTTTCATTAATCCAAAGGGCCAAGGCCTGACTCCAGCCCCTGGGAAGGCTGATCCTGTCCCTGCCTCATTCCTCAGGGCTCTTCCTGGGGCACTGGG
>NW_020908392.1:0-316 GCF_003984885.1 Neopelma chrysocephalum | reverse complement strand
ATATTCTGAAATAAAACCATGTTTTCTATCACCACTCCTGCGAGCTGAAGGATATTTTGTCTCCGAGCAAAGAGCTGCTGTGCTCTGTGTGGCATCGCTGAGCTCCTGGTGCTCACAAAGCAATTATCTGGACATAAAGCAGCTTTCAGAGGTGAGAAGAAGCTGTAAGATGCTGGGGCAGAAGGGAAAGGTCCCCTCTGCAGAGGGACCAGGGTAGGTTGGAGAGTTGGGCTGATTCCAAGGGGATGAGGTTCAAGCAGGCCAAGGGTCGGGTCCTGCCCTTTGGCCACAACAACCCCCGGCAGCTCCAGGCTGG
>NW_020908391.1:0-319 GCF_003984885.1 Neopelma chrysocephalum | reverse complement strand
TGGCCTGACTGTCAAGACTGGAGCCTTCTGACGGCTCCCGGGAACCCAAGACCCAGCACCAGCACCAGCATCCAGGTGCCATCCCCTGGATTTTCAGCACCAGAGACTAGCAACCACCATACCAACCAACAGGCAACTCAGAGCAGTCTCTGGAATCTCCCTCACAGGAGATGAGCAGCTCCAGCCCTGACAGTCAGGTAACATCAGGGTCATCCCAGAAAAGCTTCACAGAAACTGAGGACAGCAGCTGCTCCAGCAGTCGAGGGCCTGACCGCCGGCAAAACCACTCCCGCCGGCAACATTGGGCCAGAAATCCACA
>NW_020908390.1:0-443 GCF_003984885.1 Neopelma chrysocephalum | reverse complement strand
CTTTGGGAAGCTCCAGCACACAAGGATTGGGATCCTCCATGGAAATGACAACAGGAATTTTCCAGCTGGAGCTCAGGCACGGGAATGACAAGCCTGGAAAATGGATTTACTGCAGGGAAACCGCAGTGGCCAGAAAGAGAACAAACCTGGGCTGGTGGAAGGTGTCCCTGCCCATGGCAGGGGGTGGGATGGAACAAGATTTAATGTCCCTTATGACCCAAATCAAATACAGCATCAAGTTAAAAACACATATCTTTGATTCCTCCTGCAAGTGTCCCAACCGTCACCCTGTGGTTGGGTGAGAGTCCCTCTGGAACAGCATTGAAAACAAAACAAAAACACCAAAAAAAACCCCAAAACAAAACCAAGCAAAGCCAACTCAGAAATCAGCTTCTGAAGCTTTTGTGACACTTTAATCCCCTGCCAGTCTTTGCTTTGACAAG
>NW_020908389.1:0-784 GCF_003984885.1 Neopelma chrysocephalum | reverse complement strand
CCGTGCGGCTGGGGTGGCCTCCCTGCCACGGGCAGGGGAGGCAGACTCGGCCTGGGCCACGCGGCACCTAGACTGGAGAGATGCGGCCATGGCTGGGGCCAGGGCGTGAGGCCCCACAGCCCCCTGGGCCCACCCTGCGAGCTGCCCGTGTGCTCTCTGCAGTGATGGCTGAGCTGAGCAGCAGCCCCTGCAGAGGGGCAGCCGGGGGCGGGGCGTGTGGCCCCGTGGAGAGCGGCCCCACAGCCCCCCTGGGCCCTCCCCAAGAGCAGCCCGTGCTGGAGCCCGAGCTGCCTGAGGAGCCCAGCCGGGTTGGGCCGAGGGGCATGAGGGCACCCCGCGGGCCAGGCCAGGGCTGCAGAGCGGCCCCGACGGAGGGCACTGCCCCCCCCTTTTTCCCTGGAGGTGGAGGGGGGTCTCTGTATGTTGGGGAGTCTCTGGTCTCTGTAGAACTTGAGGTCAGTGACGATGAGGTTGAGTGTTATGGGTGAGAACAAGGCCGACATCCTGGTGGGAGTCTGTTCTGGACCAGCCAACCAGGGGGAAGAGGTGGATGAATTATTCTATAAGCAGCTGGTGGATGTTTCAAGATCACCAGTCCTTGTAGTAGTGGGAGAGTTTAACCTGCCAGATGTCTGCTGGGAATTCAACCCAGAGGAGAAGAGGCAGCCTGGGAGTTCCTGAAGTGTGTGAAGGACAGCTTCTTGTCACAGCTGACGAGCAGCCTGCCAGGGATGGGGCCCTGCTGGACCTGCTGTTTACAAACAGAAAAGGGCTGGTGGGACAT
>NW_020908388.1:0-487 GCF_003984885.1 Neopelma chrysocephalum | reverse complement strand
ATTGGAAATTTAAATTGAACATGAAGCAAAATATGTTTATGTTTTTACAGGTTATACTATCATCAAAACACAAAACATACAGTTATATCACTAATCTAAGAGTGAGAAACAAAAAACGCCAATTTCTCAGTTCATAACCAAAAGACACTGCAAAATGAAACCCAAACGTATGTCTGTATGATGTGTGTTCGATGGCCATCGAGTATGAATGTGTGAATGTATGCATGCATGTGAACACATAATAATTAATATGTTCGGATTTATACACAAATGCGCATTACCTCACATATGCACAAACACCCTTACATAAAAAACAAAAAACATATCACCTTGAGTTAAATAAAATTTCATTTGCAGAGATGTTTTAGGTTAAATAAAAGCTTTCAAAAACAAACACTAAAAAACACTTTCAGGTAAAAAACAGGAGCACATCAACCCTGAAATCATTAAGTTCGGTTCAAAATCAATCGCTTATAAGTCAATAGGA
>NW_020908387.1:0-2757 GCF_003984885.1 Neopelma chrysocephalum | reverse complement strand
AGATCCAGGTCACCTCCCATTCCTCTGCCAACCCCCTGGGCCTGCTCGGGGCCCTCCAGGTCCTTGCCCTGCTCCCAAGGGCTGTGGGGGTGCTTAATGGTCAGGGCTTGGGGTTTAGAGCTCAGGGTGGGGATCAGGCAGAACTTTGGGAGGTTTGTTGTTCTGCTGGCAGTGTCTGGTTCATGATTAGGGGAAGAGGGTTTTGGGCTGGGTTAGGATTAAAGCTTGGGTTTTCATACAGGTAATGCAGGTTTGGGATTGGGGTGGGCATTAGAGGACAAAGAGGAGTCTGGAGTTCTGGGTTTGGGTTTTTTCTGCCTTGGAATTAGAGCAGTGGGTTCCTTTCAATAGGAGGGGCAGCACTTTTGGGTAGTGTTGGGGTTTGAGGTTACAAGGTGCATAAAGGTCCATCAGGAATGTTTGCACAGCCAGTGTTTCAGCACCCTCAGCATTCCCTGAACCTGGTTTTACCTCATCAAAATCTTTCCTCTCTGTTGGCCAAGCACTTCTTTCCTCTCCCAATTATCTTATCCCTTTTGCCCCAGTTCCTCCTAACCTCCTCAGAACTTTCATCAGGATGGGCTCAGCTTTGTGATGATGCTGTGCAACCTCCTGGAATCAAGGAGCCACTGTGAAACTGCAGAACCTCATGGAATTACGGGGCCATTGTGACACTGGGGAAAGCCATGGAATCAAGAGGCCACTGGGACACTCCAGGGCCCCATGGAGCCAAAGAAACCCAGAGACAGTGGCCAACCTCCTGAAATAAAGGGGCCATTGTGACACTGCAGAAACACATGGAATCAGGAGGCCGTTGTGGCACTTCAGGGCCTCTTGGAAACAAAGGAACCCTGGGCCACAGTGGAATTTCATGGAATCAAGAGGCCATTGTGACTCTGGGGAATCTCATGGAAGAAAAGGAATCCAGGGACACTGGAACTTCATGGAAACAAGAAGCAGTTGTAACACTACAGAAGCTTTACAGCAGCCCCCGAGCTGGGGGGGCTGCTCTGCAGAGCACGGGGGCTGTGGGGCCCAGGGCCATGGGGGACTCTGTTAGGCTGTGCTGCTCAAGCTGGGAGGCAGAGCCAGCTGATGATGCTCCCTGCCACTGACCACCTCCCACAGACGCTCCTGTGTGGCCATGGAGGGGGCTCAGAGGGGCCCTGCCTTGTTCCAGAGCTGGGACATGGCTTTGGGGGCTGCTCTTGATCAACCTGTGGAAGTTCACTGAGGGCAAGAGAAGTCACTGGCAAGAGTTTTCCTTGTACCTTCTGTGTCTCCTGGGCTTGCAGAGCTCTGTTTGCCACTTCACAGCAAGATTTAGTACTTGATCTCTGAGTGACTCCACCGTGGGCAGGATTCTGCTCCAGGCCTCCATTCCCTGCTGACTGGATGGGACGGGCTGTCCCTGCAGATCCTCTGTGCTCTCCTGCACTTCCTGAATTCCTACAGACAAGTCCTCACCTGCCATCAGAGCCCTCACAAGCTGCAGAGCCCCAGGCAGGTGACTTGGAGATCATTTGTCATCTCCATTGGCCATCGGCCACCGACACACAACATCTGAACCAGCCCTCAGTCCCTGCAGTCCCAGTGGGTCCCTGACCTCACTGCACTGTCTCCATTGAGAAACAAGCAAAGCAACAAGACTTTTGAGAGTCTATTCCTTGGACTTCTTCTCCATACCAGTGTAGGGAAAAGACCTCATCCTTCAGGAAGTGCCTGGAGGGGAACCCCTTTGCTGCTGGAACTGCTGTTGTGGAGCCCAGCCCTGTCCCAGCAGTGCCCAGGGCCTGTCCCTGCCTGTGCTCACAGGCCTGACCCACAGCAGGACAGTGACTGAGCTGCCAGAGCACTCAGGCCTTGGGCACGGACAGGAAAGGAGAGGGTGGGAGTGCAAAGAGAGCAGCTCTGAACAGACCCAGTTCTGGTGCTCCCTGGCAGTGCTGGGACTCTTTTCCCCTCCCCATCTGCAAACATGGAAATGCCCTCCAGCTTCAGGGGAGGTCTTGGAGGAAGGATCAGGGAAAAAGAATTTATGTCCTTTCTTACACTCAGAGATTGTGATTCCTCATGTACAAACTGACACAGGAAGAAGGTTTTACAAAAGTTGCAAAAACTTTTATTTTGTTTAAATGCACACAGAGCATGATTCCTGATTTGTATATTTTGTGGGTCAAAAAAAAGAGGTAGAGAGTGAATTTATACATGGAATGAAGAATAAAATTTCAGTGTTAATGACATGAACAGAGAGAAAAACAGTACAGCCCCCTACCCCTACCACTATCAAAAGCTTTAGAAGGCAGGCTGGGCCCAAAATGTGTTACACAATGAGTGTTCTGCAGAAGAAAAGATGAAGTTTATTGCTTCTGAAAAACATCCAGTTATCCTTTTCTTTATGGCATCCTTGAGCTCCTGGTTCCTCAGGCTGTAGATGAGGGGGTTCAGTGCTGGAGGCAACACTGAGTACAGAACTGACACAATCAGATCTAGGGATGGGGAGGAGATGGAGGGGGGCTTCAGGTAGGCAAATGTGGAGGTGCTGAGGAACAGAGAGACCACGGCCAGGTGAGGGAGGCACGTGGAAAAGGCTTTGTGCCGTCCCTGCTGAGAGGGAATCCTCAGCACAGCCCTGAAGATCTGCACATAAGAGAACACAATGAAAATGAAACAACCAAATGCTAAACTGGCACTAATCACACTGAGCCCTATTTCCCTGAGGTAGCCTGAGTGTGAGCAGGAGAGCTTGAGGATGTG
>NW_020908386.1:0-1089 GCF_003984885.1 Neopelma chrysocephalum | reverse complement strand
CTGGGCTGATGTGCTTTGGACTCGTGCCTGGCCCGGCCTTGGCTGGGCAGAGAAGGGACAGTCTTTGTGTCCCTGCAGGGCTGGGATTCACTCACTGCCCCAAAGGCAACCAATGTGTCTGAGAAGCCCTGGGTGGTGCCTGTCACACAACTGCTGGGAATGGGGATGGGCTGTCAGGGGTTGACAGAGAACCTGTCAGCAGCCTGGCACTTATCGATGAAGCAGTCGATGTTGACCAGATCAAAGTGTACCCCTGGAGTGGACTGAAGGAGAGGACTGAAGGTGAAGGCCCTGATCCTGACAGTATACTGATGCATCCTGAAGAAGCTGTCCCGTGGGAACAGAGAACACTGTCTCATGTCCCCCTGTAACTGTTACTGTGCTGCCTAGACATCCAGGCAAATTTTGGAATCAAGTAAAACAAAGGGCCGCAGAAATAGGGGACTGGAATCTGCTGGACAGAATTGGTTATCCCTCTGAGACGTGTGATGCAGTTCCACCTACGGGTCATGAGGCTTTCCCAGTTTTTAAGGCGGTGCCAGGCTCGGGAAGACAGGATGAGCACATTCCATTTGCGTGGAAAGTGGTACAAGATTTGCAGATGTGTGCCTCTAAATACGGGATAAATTCTGCAGAGGTAATGAGACTGATAGGGGTGATAAATACAGACCTATTAGCACCCTATGATATTTCACATCTTGTACAAATTCTGTTTCAACCAATTCAGTATCAAGTATTTCTCGCAAATTGGAGAAAGCTCGCTGAGAGAGCAGCACTAGATAACATGCAGCTGCCCCAAGGAGATCTGAGGCGAGGGGCTGGCATTGATGCATTGATGGGAACAGGTCCAGTTTTTTCAAACCCTCAAATTCAAACTCAGTGGCCCCCTGCATTGCTAGAGCAATGCCGACGTATGGGAATGTCAGCACTCATACAAACAATGGAGCTGGCAGCTCCAAAGCCTAAGTACACCACCGTGAAACAGGGGGTTAAGGAACCGTTCCTGCAATTTGTAGAACGCATAGCCACCTCACTGGAAAAACAGGTAGATGATGAAGATCTCAGACAAAGGCTCTGCCTGGAGTTAGC
>NW_020908385.1:0-408 GCF_003984885.1 Neopelma chrysocephalum | reverse complement strand
ATCAAGGATGTGTCAGTATGGGCAGAAGTGATGACCTAAGTGCACAAGGGATCTAGAGGAGACAAGTGATGCCAGCCTGGGGCACTCCTGTGTATTTTTTATGGTCCTGTTGACAGGAAGGTTTCCAGCTTCTTGTAGCCCTTCAGGCTTTGACTCATCACCCAAGGGCTCCCCTGAGCTGTGCCAGAGTTCACCTCTGATCCCAGCCATGGCTTCTACATGAGAAAGGAACAAGGACCCTGGGAAACAGCTCCGTGCCCCAAGGCTGCCTGCAGGTAACATGAGGAGTGATGGCCTGAGGTCAGGATTCTCATCAGTGAGACCTGAGTGCTGTGATCTCCAGATCTCCTCAGAAAAGGGGGAGCTGGGACTGTGTCAGTGCCCAGCACTGTTGGGGAGGGATGTCAC
>NW_020908384.1:0-6591 GCF_003984885.1 Neopelma chrysocephalum | reverse complement strand
CATCCCGAGGATATCCTGTCATCCTGAGAAGAAGGAAGGGACATGCTATGCCTGTTCCCTAGGGCTGTGCAGGAAGCAAAACCTTCAAAGCCGTGGCCCTTCTGAAGGAGTTGATCTTGTGTTATTCCTCAGTAGTTAGCACTGAAAATTCTGTATCCGAGACACTGAATGAAAAGGAGAGTTGCTGAGAGGCTTGTTTGGGGGAGAGTGTTTTTTTGGTTTGCTTTTGTGGGGGTCTTTTAGTGCCAAATGAAGGTTGGATCATGAAAATCAGTCTTGTTACAGACAAAAACTGTTATCAGTAACAAGAGCAAAACTCTTTTAAAGTTTTACAAAAGTTTATTTAAGGCAGATGGGCAAACAGCGCTGGGCGGATGGGGTTTTGCTTCCCCATATATTCCGCAAAATTCAATAAGTTTCAGTTTTTCTTTTTATAGCCCCAAATCCCCTCCCAGGTTTCTAGTTACTAGTTCATTCTGCGCATATTCTGTCTTGGTTACCAGGGTATCTTTTTCCCTGCTTCTTGTCTTCCTTATCAGTCTCTCCTGGCGTCTTCTTTCTTGACAAGTCTGGCCGCCTCCTTCCTCTTATCAGATTGTGCCGGCTAAGGGTGTCTGGATTGTTAGAGCCCCTTTGCTTTATGACTTCCTTGACAGATCTGCTGCAGTTGCTGGGAAGAATATTTTTCCTACACAGATAGCTAACATCTAGAGGTTATATAGTAGAATATAATTTTTCATGATAACATAATATCACAGTTCACAATTACAGTATTACAAGTATAATTTGATAAGCAAATTATCTCTTTTTGTCTTTATTGACTATCACAATTCCTCCTCTTCTTATTCATCGGTAATTTGCTTATCAAACCTCATTAAGACTTCCCGAGCCGCAATTAAGGTGGGAGGTTGTTCCGCTTTAGGTGTCTCTTCATTCGAGTCCAGATATTGCTGTCTCATTACCATGAGTTGCACCGTTTCAACTCTGCTCTTAATAAAAGTCACAATTTTACTTAGGATATAAGGACCAATTGTCAAAATTGTTACCAGCGCTATCAGAGGACCTATTAGAGTAGAAATTAAGGTAGTTAACCAAGGTGATTGGTTAAACCATGATTCAAACCAGCTTTGTCGAGTTTCCCTTTCTCTTTTTCTTTGAAGAATTCCTTCACGTAATTTAGCCATAGATTCACGCACTACTCCCGAATGATTTGCATAGAAGCAACATTCTTCTCCTAATGCAACACATAGTCCCCCCTGTTGCAAGAAAATTAAATCTAATCCTCTTCTATTTTGCAAAACTACTTCAGAAAGTGAAGTGAGGGACTTTTCTAAGTACGATATCGATTTTTCAATTCTTTCTAAGTCTTCATCAACTGCTGCTCTCAGAGATGTTAACCCTCTATTTTGTTCAACATAGGATGCAATTCCCGTGGCTGCTCCAGCCGCTCCCAGACTGAGGAGCATGGCAATTGTTATGGCACTAATCGGTTCCCTTTTTTGTATCCTGTGTGTACTATCGTCCCAATGGTCTAAAATCGATTCCTTTGAATGATAAAGTATTCGGGGTATGATTGTTATTTGTACACAGAACTCCTTACCTTCGTCAAATATCTGTAGGGATATACAGGGAGTTACTCCCGTCCTTGAGCATATCCACCATCCCTCTCTGCCAGGTATTGCCCATTTTCTTGTTTTATCTAGTTTCCTTATGGTGTAGCTGCATAAGTCCTTTTTGGCTGTAGGTACATTTCCTATACACACTCCCTGTCCTCTCACTTGCTGGAGAGTGATTCCTACCTTTTTCTCTTCCCAATTACACTGTGTAGGGTTGCCCTGGTTGGATATTTTAAATGAGGTGTTCAAAGCTATCCCTTCATAAAACGGGGGTTTAATATCATAGCACAACCAACAGGAATCAGTCATGTTAGAGTCAGTGTGGTTAAGTGCATAATAGGTTGCCTGCATTAATCGTAGCAATGGTTCTGTCTTCTCATATTCCTTGGTGTAGGTTGAGACTACACTGGAGTTGTTAAAGTTAACAGTTGGGGCGGTTGAGTCTTTGAAAGTCTTTCTCTTTTCACTCTCCCTCTGGTTGAAGTTATTCTCTTTCTTTTTTATTACTTTATTGGGTCCTATTGCCAAGGAGCGTTGAGTTGTTTCCTGCTTTTTTATTGTTATTAGCCCTCCCCTGTCCGTCCCGGGTTCCCAGTATCTGATTCCCCAGGTTTTTCCTATTAACCATCCTGGATCCTCTGGTCTCATTACTTGGAGGGTTATATAACGGCAATTGCTATCTCTCTTAATTCCTCTAGACAACACCATTTGTGATGGTTTACAACCAGGTGGCCCCCAAGTTGTTGTCAGATACTTATCTTGGGAAGTAGGGGTCCAGGCAGAAGCTATTGTTGCGCAATCCCAATACCCACAGTGATATTCATTAGGGAGATTACAGTACCCTTTCCCTGGATTGGATGCGGGACAAAGATAGTATGGTTTCGTATTCAAGCAATGGGATAACGGTGCCAATTGACACAGTGTAGCAGAGAAACTGGGAGGTCCTGCCGTAAGATTGCTCTTAATTATTTTCTGATCACCCCCTCTAGTCAAAGTCCATTTGTATGGCTGATGTGGGCTTTCCCTGCTTGGGGGAAGCTGCCACAAAAACACTGCAATGTAGATATAGTTTCTCATATCCATTCTCCACCGCATTATTGCTCTGCCTCCTTCGTCTACTCCTTTGCAGGGAGCAACGAGGTTTGCATTATCTTCTCGGCAGCAGTCAATATTCTTCAGGAGAATATGAGTTTATTATTTTTTTCCTCTAAGCAAATTTAATGGCACACAGTTCTAAAGGTTTGTACCAATTCTTTTTATAGACCTCCCAGTTTTCTGGTACCAACCACTCCCATCCGCAGAATAACTTGTCAATTTCCAGAACACTCAATTGTTCATCAGAAGCAATAAGGAAATCTCAACATTCTATACAATTGATATTTTGTCTATTTGCTACACAATACCACTTTATACCGCACAATACACATTTACAACTGACCCGACCTTGATGCCCTGAGCCTGGATATTTTATACAGGGAATTTTTCATGCAGGTCTTTTTGGCAGAGTAGTTTCAGTTTCAAATTCACAACAAAAAGGAAAGTTTTCCCTTTTAGCAATTTGATAGTCCACTTCCCCCGGTCTGGTAAGGGGTTGGTCCACTTCAGCTAACAGTTATATCGAACCTTTGTTAAGGTTAAGTCTGAAGGCACTTTAAACCAGGAGTACAGGCTGGATCTTATGTCCCGCTCAAAGCGATTCATTTACCAGTCCCGCTTTTCTGAATGTCATTCGGAGATCTCCGGGCTGGGAGGTTACAGTCCATTCAGGGGTGTTAATGGGTCCTTTAACACGAGATGCGTGAGTCCATCCTCTTTCAGCAGTACGAATGGCTGTATCTGTAGTGAGAAGAACGACAAAAGGTCCTTCCCAGCAAGGAGTTAATGAAGATTCTTTCCATGTCTTAATTAACACTCTGTCCCCAGGCTGTAATTTGTGTATGGCCATGTCTAACGGGGGCCTCTGAGTTACTAATCCTTTCTTTCTCAATTGCTGTCTTCTTTTCATTAACTCAATTATATACTCCCTTAAGAAGGTGTCTTCTACCTTTGGATTTTCTATTGGAATTCCAAAATCATATGGCATTCCATACATCATTTCAAATGGTGAGATTCCAGTGTCAGTACGTGGTTGGGTCCGAATGTATAATAAAGCCAATGGCAAACACTTTACCCAATTCATTTTAGTTTCTATCATTAATTTAGTCAATTGTTTCTTTATTTCACCATTCATTCTTTCCACTTTACCGGAACTTTGCGGGTGCCACGGTGTGTGGAACTCCCACTTGGTTCCAAAAAGCTCCGTTGTTTCTTTGATTATTTTAGAGGTAAAGTGTGGTCCCCTGTCTGAGTCCACCACTGCCACAATACCGTACCGCGGAATAATTTCTTCTAATAAAATTTTAATCACAGTTTTGGCGGTACACCTTGCTACTGGAAAGGCTTCTACATAGTGGGTGAGATGATCCACTAACACCAGTAGGTGGCGGTATCTCCCTACTTTAGGTAACTCAGTAAAATCTGCTTGCACCTTTTCAAATGGTCTCTTAGCCAACTCCCGTCCCCCTTGCACCCGCTCTCTCAATTGCCTTTTATTTACCTTCTGACAGGTTAAACACCCTTCAAGAGTTCTTTTTGCGATTCCATAAGATCCCACACAGACAAATTTGTTTTCAAATTGGTCCACTAAAGCCTGTGTACCCCAATGCGTTTGCTCATGTAATCTTTTCATAATCTTCTGGGCCAGACCTTTCGGGAGAACTTCCCGTCCATCTGGTAATAACCACTTATTATTTTCTTCTTTTGCTCCCAACTGTCGTAGTTTCTCCTTTTCTTGTTCACTGAAGCTTTTCAGAATGTCTATGTCCCTCTGTTCTGAACTAGTTATTACTAATAAAGCTGCCCTCTTTGCTTCCTCATCTGCTAAATTATTACCCCTTACTGTAAGCTTTAGTCCTTTTTGATGTCCCTTAATGTATACAACTGCAATCTGTTTTGGTTTTCTCAGTGCCTTTAAAATTTCTCGAATCAAAGTTTCATGAATAAGTTCCTTACCTTGAGTATTCATTAATCCTCTTTCTTCCCATATTTTGCCGAAAGTATGAACTACCCCAAACGCATATTTAGAATCTGTGAATATAGTGCCTGCTTTTCCATCTAATAGCCGTAAAGCTCTCAACAGTGCATATAACTCACAAGCCTGGGCTGACCACGTCTTGTCTAAAGGCCCAGACTCTTTAACCTGAAGAGTCCTTCCGTCAATCACTGCATATCCTGACTTTCGGTTCCCATCAATTACCCTAGATGAGCCATCTATGTATAATTTCTCTCCCCCATTCAGTTCTTCCTCTTCTAAATCTTCCCTAATTTTTGTCTGAAAATTTATTACTTGTAGGCAATCATGTACCAGGTCTCCTTTGGGCTCCCCATATAGGAAATGGGCTGGATTTTGTAGATTTGTCACTTCTAGTTCTAATTTAGGTGAATGTAATAGAATGCTTTCATATTTTAACAACCGGCTATCTGTCAACCATTTCTCAGCTCTCTGCTGCAATACTCCCCTTATATTGTGAGGGGTAAAAACTCTCAATTCTCCCCCAAAAGTCACTTTTGTAGCTTCTTCAACTAACAAAGCCGTAGCCACCATGGCCTGCAAGCAAGTTGGCCACCCCCTGCTGACAGGGTCCAAGAATTTTGAATAATATCCAACTGGTTTTCTCTGCCCAGCCCAAGTCTGAGTTAGGACTCCATATGCCGTACCATTTTCAGTGTTCACAAACAAATGAAAAGGTTTTCGATTATCTGGTAAACTTAACACAGGTGCATTTACCAAATCTCCCTTCAATTTCTCTAATTGTTCGTCGTCTTTGTCACTCCACTTTACTAGCCCGTCTGTTGCCAATTTCTCATATAGGAACTTAACCTTACTGCTATAATTTTCAATCCATTGTCGACAGTACCCGAATAATCCCAAAAGCTGTCTAATCTGTCTTTTTGTTTTGGGCGTAGACAGTGACAAAATTCCATTCACTCGATCAGGATCTAATCTTTTATGTCCCTTACTCAGCCAGTGTCCCAAATATTTAACTTCTTCCTCTGTAAATTGCAGCTTAGACTTTGATACTTTTAACCCTTTTAGACTCAGAAAATTTAAGAGCCTAATACTTTCATCCCTAACAGCTTCTGACTTCTCCCCAGCAATTAACAAATCATCTACATATTGAATTAAGACGGTGCCCTCACGGGGTTCAAAGGTTTCTAATAAATGCTCCAAGGCTTGCCCAAATAAATTAGGGGACTCTGTAAATCCCTGGGGTAGGACAGTCCACCTAAACTGCTGTTTCCTATGAGAATCAGGGTCCTCCCATTCAAAGGCAAAATAATCCCTACTGCTTTCCTCGAGAGGACATGCCCAAAAGGCATCCTTCAAATCAATGACGCTATACCATTTGTGTTCAGGGGAAAGTTGGTTTAATAAAGTGTATGGATTAGCCACCACTGGAAACCGGGTGACTGTTCGTTTATTCACCTCTCTTAAGTCCTGCACCAGTCGGTAGGACCCGTCAGATTTCTTTACTGGCAAAATAGGGGTGTTATGAGGTGACATACATGGTTCTAACAGTCCCTGCGTTAAGAGTCGTTCCATAATGGGCTTAAGTGCGACTCTTCCTTCATGAGGGATAGGATATTGCTTTACCCTTATTGGCTCCTCTGGATTTCTGATGGAAACTCCAAACGGTTTTATATCTAACTTTCCTACAGATTCAGGGGTATACCACACCTCAGGATTTATCCTCTTTTCATCCTCTGCCGTAAGGGAGTATATTTTAGCCTGTATTTCCTGCTCCTTCACTTCCAGATTAATCCCCAGTTCTATTATTAAATCTCTCCCTAATAAATTATATTCAGCTTCAGGGACTAACAAAAATGTCCCCAATGCATATTTATTTTGGGCTTCTATTTCCACATCTTTAATAAG
>NW_020908383.1:0-634 GCF_003984885.1 Neopelma chrysocephalum | reverse complement strand
CCAGGGCATCTCCTCCTCTTGGATCCTTTGGAACCTTTCTAGCTCCTCTCGCAGCTCCACCGGCAGGCGCAGCAGATCATCCACCTGCTCACACCTGCACAGCTGCTGCCTCTGCTGCCGTCCAACAGCAGCACCAGCTCTGGCGCTCCCTGCGGCCCCAAAGCTGGGCGGCTGCAGGTTTGTGTGGCAGCTGCCACTGCCTTGCCAGAGCCTTCGCCATAGGGGCAGGGATGTGTGTGTCAGCCGAGTGGAGCTGGTGGCTGAGCTACTTGCCAGAGGCTGATGAGCCCCGAGGGCGCCCCTGGAGCTGGTGGCTGTCCGCACCCTCCCTGCCGCGGGGGCAGAGCCGTCGCTGAGGGGGAGCTGCAGCGCTTCCCGCTCGGGGCGGAGGCGGGGGCGACTCTGTTGGCGCTAATTTCGACGTGTCTCCGGTTTGGGAAAGCTCTCCACAGTCCCTGAGCTCGATCCCCGGCGGCTGAGCGCGGCTGCCGGGGCGGTTCGCCTCAGGGTCTTCCCTGAAAGACACGGTGACTCCAGCGGGTTTGAACGGCCGCCGCCGGCTCTGGCACCGCCTGCGCTGAGGGGGTAGAGCTGCCACCGAGGCGGAGCTGCGGCGGTTCCCGGCTGTGGAGAC
>NW_020908382.1:0-1286 GCF_003984885.1 Neopelma chrysocephalum | reverse complement strand
GAGAAGGCTCACAGCCAGCCCAGATGTGATAATCATTTTGCCCTTAGGCCCTTTTAACTTGGGTTACTTGCTGCTTTAGTAGCATCCTGCCAGACAAGACATTGTTTCTGCTTTTTAAGGATTGGTCTATATTAGACCAGAATTTCCCTTTTTTTTTTCTAGGAACCTGCTGACAGGTGAGACCCAGCTGCCTGAAACCAATGGAACTTTTAACTGCCCCATAATTGCTTGTGCTGTCAGTTTATTAATGTTTGTGATTTGTTTGTGTTTTCATGGCAAGCAACTTGTTGAGAACTAAAAATATTAGGAGAATCATATAAGACAAACCATTCTATGTATTGCCAGTTTGATTTTTGCTAAGTTTATTTTGCCTTTTTACTAAAAAGAAATGGGTGGGGAAAGCTTTTATCTTATGGACGTGTAAGTTGGTCTCAGAAAGCTCAATCAAATTTAGCCTGGGAGTTGGTACAAGAATTTATGCCTATTTGGAATCATATAAATATGTATTAACCTTCCCATTCTGTCTCAGAAGGATTTAGATTTATTATGATTTGGCTAAATTTTTCAGAGATATTAATAAGTGAACTAAATAATCTTAACAAAAGAAAACATTACATGGGAAATGGTTGAGTCCCCCTTCCTAAACCAGAAGGAGGGACAGCCACAGACTGCAATGGATGGATAAAATACAGGAAGGTCTTTTACCAGCTCTCAAGACCTGTAACCAGTTTTGGAAACACTTGTATTCTCACTTGAACATGTCTGATGTACTTTTGGGTTTCCTACCCTGTGTCCTAAGCAGGTTTTTTGCTTTGCATCTCTTCTTTCATTTATGCTAATCAATATGGTAACTATAGTCCATTGTGCACCCCACATGCTTCTAAACTTTGAGTGCAATTTACTGTAGCAGCAATTGTAAAGGAATGTGATGAGGGGAATTTGCCCACTAAAATAATAATAAAAAAGGAAAAGCAACTGGGGATAATACAGTTAAATTTGAAAAGGAATTAATTTCATTTATGACCCCAACAGTAAAGCCACAGCTTTTTGTTTTGTGTCAGGACTAAATCACAACAGAGCTCTCCCCTGTACTCTGTCCCCTGGAGAATGGAGTATAGGCCCGATGTAAAGATGTGCTTGAATGAACACTTTTGTATATTTTGTATGAGGACTTTGTACGCCAAAAGTGAATTTTTCATGGTGTGTAGAATTACCCAGTGGGGCAGGAACATTGCCTGGAAATTCTTCCAACTCGATGTGGATGTGGCCGAGAGAGAACCCTGTTT
>NW_020908381.1:0-2600 GCF_003984885.1 Neopelma chrysocephalum | reverse complement strand
CGACGGCCCGTTTTGCCCAGAAGGAGGGGCCTGACCCTCCGGCTCTCGCCTGCCCTTTGCGCGCCTCGCTTGGCTCTACGCGCACAGCCGGGGCTCCCGCCACCCTAGACTCCTGCCTGGGAGGAATGCCCGACCGTATCCGATTTTGGGCTCTGGCCAGCCCTGGGCCACCTAAGGCACCGGGCCGCAAACGACGGCCCTTTTGACCCAGAAGGAGGGGCCTGACCCTCCGGCTCTCGCCTGCCCTTTGTGCGCCTCTCTCGGCTCTACGCGTGCAGATGGGGTTCCTGGCCCCGGTGCCTCCGGTGTGGGAGGAATCCTCGACCGTATCCGATTTTGGACCTCGGGCAACCCAGGGAGGCCAGGACGCCTGCCCGCGAATTACGGCCCATTTTGCCCAGAAGGAGGGGCCTGACCCTCCAGCTCTTGCCTGCCCTTTGTGGGCCTCGCTTGGTTCTACGCGCGCAGATGGGGCTCACGGCCCCCTCGCCTCCGGTCAGGGAGGAATTCTCGACCGTATCCGATTTCGGACCTCGGCCAGCCCCGGGCTGCCAAAGGGGCCTGCCCGGAAATGACGGTCTTTTTTGCCCAGAAGGAGGAACCTGACCCTCCGGCTCTCGCCTGCCCTTTGTGCGCCTCGCTTGGCTTTACGCGCGAAGACGGGGATCCCGGCCCCGGCGCCTCCGGTCTGGGAGGAATGCTCAACCGTATCCGATTTTGGACCCCGGCCGGTGCGCTGGCCCGTGAACGACGGCCCTTTTTGCCAAGAAGGAGGGGCCTGAGCCTCCGGCTCTCGTCTGCCTTTTGTGTGCCTCGCTCGGCTCTATGCGCGCAGACAGGGATCCCGGCCCTGGTGCCTCCTGTCTGGACGGAATCCTCGACCATATGCAATTATAGCCCCCAGACAACTGTCGCACCTGCCTGCGAACGACGGCCCTTTTTGCCCAGAAGGAGGGGCCTGACACTCCGGCTATCGCCTGCCCTTTGTGCACCTCGCTCGGCTCTAAGCACGCAGCTGGGCCTCCTGGCCCCCTCATCTCCGGTATGGGAGGAATGCTCGACCGTATCTGATTTTGGACCCCAGCGAGCACCGGACCACCCAAGGCAGCTTCCTGCGAACGACGGCTTTTTTACCCCAAAGGAGGAGCCTGACCCTCCGGCTCTCACCACCCCTTTGTGCTCCTCATTCGTTACTACGCGCCCAGTCGGGGCTCACGGCCCCTGCGCTTCTGGTCAGGGAGGAATCCTCGACCGTATCCGATTTCGGACCTCGGCCATCCCCGGGCTGCCAAAGGGGCCAGCCCGCAAACGATGGCCCGTTTTGCCCAGAAGGAGGAACCTGACCCTCCGGCTCTCGCCTAACCTTTGTGCGCCTCGCTCGGCTCTGCACGCGCAGAAGGGGCTCCCGGCCCCAGCGCCTCCTACCTGGGAGGAATCCTTGAACGTATCCGATTTTGGACCTCGACCGGCCCTGGGCCGCCCAAGGAGCCTGCCCGCAAACGACAGCCGTTTTTGCTCAGAAGGAGGGACCTGACACTTTTACTCTCGCCTGCCCTTTGTGCGCCTCGCTCGGCTTTACGCGCGCAGACGAGGCTCTCGGCCCCGGCGCCTCCGGTCTGGGAGGAATGCTCAACCGTATCTGATTTTGGACCCCGGCCGGCGCGCTGGCCTGCGAACGACGGTCCTTTTTGCAAAGAAGGAGGGGCCTGACCCTCCGGCTCTCGTCTGCCCTTTGTGTGCCTCGCTCGGCTCTATGCGCGCAGACGGGGATCCCGGCCCAGGTGCCTCCTGTCTGGACGGAATCCTCAACCGTATGCAATTTTAGACCCCAGACAACTGGCGCACCTGCCTGCGAACGACGGCCCTTTTTGCCCAGAAGGAGGGGCCTGACCCTCCGGCTCTCGCCTGCTTTTTGTGCGCGTTGCTCGGCTCTACGCGCGCAGACGAGGCTCCCGGCCCCGGCGCCTCCGGTCTGGGAGGAATCCTCGACCGTATGCAATTTTCGACCTCCACCAGCTCCGGGACGCAAAAGGTGCCTGCATGGAAACGACGGCCTTTTTAGTCCAGAAGGAGGAGCCTGACACTCTGGCTATCGCCTGCCCTTTGTGCGCCTCGCTCGGCTCTACGCGCGGAGACGGGACTCCTGGATCAGGCGCCTCCTGTCTGGGAGCAATCCTCGACCGTATCAGATTTTGGCCCTCAGCCGCACCCGAGACGCCAGGACGCCTGCCCGCAAACGATGGCCCTTTTTGCCCAGAAGGGGGGGCCTGACCCTCCGGCTCTCGCCTGTCCTTTGTGCACCTCGCTCGATTCTACATGCGCAGACGGGGTTTCCGGCCCAAGCGCCTCCACTCTGGGAAGAATCCTTGACTGTATGAAATTGTAGCCCCCGGACGGCTGTCGCACCGGCCCGCAAACGACGGCCCGCTTTTCATCGAATCAGGGGCCTGACCCTCCGGCTTTAGACTGCCCTTTGTGCGCCTCGCTTGGCTCTAAGCGCGCAGCCGGAGCTCCTGGTCCCGGCACCTCCGATCTGGAAGGAATCCTCGATCGTATGCAATTTTAGCCCCCGACCAGCCGGTGCGCCGGCCCGCGAATGA
>NW_020908380.1:0-851 GCF_003984885.1 Neopelma chrysocephalum | reverse complement strand
AACCTGCTGGCACACAGCTGAAGGAAATCATGATGTTCCTTCTCTCACCTGGGCACAGACACTTCTTTCAGCACTGTCATTTCTCCAAACACACACAGAGTTAAGTCCAAGAGTCCCCTTTTCATGTCCCATCATTACACAGGAAACCCAGACAGTGCCCAGGAGGGATCTCCTTCCCCTGCGCTGAGGGAAGGGACTCAGCTGAGTCAACAGAGGTGTCTCCTTGTGGCTCTGCAGACCTGGGGCCACAAGGACACTCAGCTCCCTCCACAACCCCCATGGGCTGGGATTCCTCCTGCCCCACTTCACTGGGCCCAAGACAGGCCCCTGCAGGTGACTCCTTGTCCCAGCTGCCATGGGAATGAATGAAGACCAAAGCCAGGAGTGACCTGCTCAGACACAAAGCCCTGGTTCCTCCTGAGATTCCTGTTGGGAACTGCAGGCTCCAATGGAGCAGTTCCTAGGGACAGGGCAGCAGCTGTGGGATCTTCTTGGAGGCTGCTGGGACTTTGCTTTGGCCAACTTCAGTGGCAGAAGGGGCCCACATGTAGGACAGGGGAACCTGTCACTGTTCCTTCTGTCCAGGGCAGCCAATAGGGGTGTTCAGGTGACCAAATGGAGTCAGGTGGCACAGGGAGAGAGGTTTTTCCAGTTCTTTATCAGGGTGTTTTCTACGTCCTCACAGTACAATGGCAGTTGTCTCCTGGACATCCCTTCGCTGCTGAATCTAATTCAGGACAGAGAGTCTGGATTGAATAGCCAAAGAGGGGCCTGTAGTGCCAGGGGAGGTGCCAGGGCTCTGAGGCACAAGTGCAGCAGCTGCCATGGACAGCACAGGGCCTGTGCAGGAA
>NW_020908379.1:0-776 GCF_003984885.1 Neopelma chrysocephalum | reverse complement strand
TTTTCTGGCCCAGCTCTGCACAGAGGCACCGACCCTGCAGCTGCAGAGAAGTCAGAGAGGAAAAATGTCAGGCAAACAAGTCAAGGCAGAGTTCTTTATTTGGTATAAGCACACAGTGAGTACAATTGCCAATTTGTACTGCCTCTGAGCAGGCTAGAAAGGCAAACATTGAATTGAAAATGGTGTTTATATCTATAAAGATATAAATATATGTCCTTATAGAAATATTTATATATATAAAGATTTTTTTATGTAAACAAATTCTCACAAAAATAACACTCCTATCAGAAGTAAAAAATAGAGAAGATATGGTGGGCCTTTAATGAAGTCCATAATAGGATTGGCCTTTAATGAGGTACATAACATGCAGAAGAAGGAGAGTTTCTTGCTTCTCAAAAACACCCAGTTATCAGTTTCCTCAGGGCATCCTTGAGCTCCTGGTTCCTCAGGCTGTAGATGAAGGGGTTCAATGCTGGAGGCACCACTGAGTACAGAACTGAGAGGGCCAGATCCGTGGATGGGGAGGAGACGGATGGGGGCTTCAGGTAGGCAAAGAATAAGGTGCTGATAAACAGGGAGACCACAGCCAGGTGAGGGAGGCACGTGGAAAAGGCTTTGTGCCGTCCCTGCTGAGAGGGGATCCTCAGCACAGCCCTGAAGATCTGCACATAGGAGAAAATAATGAAAACAAAACAACCAAATATTAAACAGAAACTAACCACAATGAGCCCAATTTCCCTGAGGTAGCCTGAGTGTGAGCAGGAGAGCTTGAGGAT
>NW_020908378.1:0-372 GCF_003984885.1 Neopelma chrysocephalum | reverse complement strand
CACCCCCTTCTCCAGCACCAACTCAGCTCTCCCTCAGACCAGGAGCACAAGAGATGGAGGCAACAATTCCCTGAGAATCCCGGGATGGGGTAGGTCAGGAGGTCCCACCTCCCTGCTCAGAATTATCCCAGAGCTCGTGGGATGTGTCCAGGTGGCTCTGGAATCACCTCATTCCTCCCTCTTCTCCAGCACCAACTCAGCTCTCCCTCAGACCAGGAGCTCAAGAGATGGAGGCAACAATTCCCTGAGAATCCCGGGATGGGGCAGGTCAGGAGGGACCCCACCTTCCTGTCAGAACCATCCCAGAGCACGTGGGATGTGTCCGGGTGGCTCTGGAATCATCTCCTTCCACCCCCTTCTCCAGCACCAACT
>NW_020908377.1:0-438 GCF_003984885.1 Neopelma chrysocephalum | reverse complement strand
CACCAGCATTTACCTGGAACAGATGGGCCTGCCCGGGCAGCCAGGCTTAATTAACCACCCAGACAAGTGCCCAGCCCCAGGCCCCTCCACACCAGCCAGGAAAAGCCCTGGGCTCAGCACAGCCAGCCAGGCAAAGGTGCCCCTGGCTCTCTGCTCTCCCTGCCTCCCCCACATCACACCCTGGCACCACAGCCTGGCCCAGGGCCGGGCACCAGAGGGGCAACCCAGAGGATTTCATACCAGAAGAATTAGACTGATACAGCAAAAAGCACAAAGAAACAGGGGTTTAGTTGCTTCCACCACTATCTGTGTTGTAACACCTTCCATGGCTGCTGAGCAGGGACTGCAACAACCTGTTATTACAGGAGTGACAAGTTCACAGATTCCCAGAATCCCTGAGGTTGGAAAAGCCCTCCCAGCCCATGGATCCCCCCTGTG
>NW_020908376.1:0-1129 GCF_003984885.1 Neopelma chrysocephalum | reverse complement strand
TCCCGGCGATGTCTGAGCCCAAGTGGAGACGCAGGAGTTCTCTCAATGTGAGAGACCTTCAACTGCGCCCCACGTTGGGCGCCACTTGCCACGGCCCGAGGGGTCAAGGGAATGGGGACGCGGCACTGCGAATGAGGGTCAGGACACAGTTGAAGGTCGGTGAAGCAATGCCAATTTATTAGGGGAAAACAGGGACTTAAATAGGGTAGGTCTGAGGGGAGGACTCAGAACTGGGGAGGAGCATGGGATTGACAACCCAGGGAAAACAATGATTGGAGGATAAGGGAGAGGTAGGTGTGACCTTGGAGTATCTAGGGAAAAGGGCCAATGGGAGCTCACTCTGCACTGCGGCAATCCTTAGCCAATCAGTAGCAGAGGAGCGGGAAAGCAGGGGAGAACAGGGGAATAAACAACTTAAGGCGGGAAAACCTGAGGGGGAAGAAGGGCTAACATGGAGGGTACATTAAAATTTCATAAAAACCAGTGACAAGCAAGGGTATAATATTGGAAACAAATAACACAGCATAACTGGGGAAAATAACAGTCAGTCCGTGATGTGGAGGTCCATTCGGCGTGCTCAAAGTTCACAGTCTATTCAATTTCCATACAGTTCTCTCCACTTCTTGTATCTTTCCCAATCCGACAATTGATCCTCCACATCTCCCCCTTCTTTATTTACTGACACAACGTTGGCGTTGATTGATTTCAGGAACAGCTGGCGGAAACAAACAAAAAGACAGGGCAAGCAAGTGCACAAAGCAAAAAGACCACCCACAGAAATCAGAGCCAAAATTAATATTTTTCTGAGCCAATTGGGGATTGACGGGAATTTAAGCCAATCGAAAAGTCCGTCTAATCCCTCACTGTGGGATTGACGGATATCTTGGACCAAATTTTTTAATTTATCAATACTTTGGTGGATCGATTGAGCATGGTCTGAAAAATTCATGCAGCACATGCCTTCAAACTCTTGGCACCCGTGCCCGTGTGCCAAGAGTAGGAAGTCAATAGCTGCACGATTTTGTAGACTAACTTCTTTTAGTTTCTGGGTGTCTGCTAACAACCCCTCTATCGCCGTTGTCGTTGCGTTCGCTTCCTTCGTGAGCCAGCAACCGAGGTGGGTGAGAAG
>NW_020908375.1:0-314 GCF_003984885.1 Neopelma chrysocephalum | reverse complement strand
CCGGCGACCCCGGGCTGACCAAAGGGATTGACAGCCCTTTTTCCAGGGCAGAAAGCCTGGGAGCTTTGGTTTTGAGGTGCAGTTGGTGGCGAAACCTAGGCACTCCGTGGGCAGCCAGAGCTTTCTGTGCTGGAACATTTTCCCTGGGAGGAATCTTCATTTGTATGGGTTTTGGAGTGGGGGGGGCCGGCATCGGCCACCTGGGGCTGACTAAAGGGATCGGCAGCCCTATGTCCAGGAGAAAAAGCCTGGGACTTTTGGTTTTGAGGTGCAGTTGGTGGCGCAGCCTGGGCACTCCGTGGGCAGCCAGAGCA
>NW_020908374.1:0-329 GCF_003984885.1 Neopelma chrysocephalum | reverse complement strand
GCTTGGGCGGATGGAGGAGGAGGCTGCGAGGAAGAGGAAGGTGCCGCGGGCCCCCCAGGCAGGTGAGAAGGAAGTCAGTGGCCCTTTGTGCCGGTGTTGTGCTGGCTCTGGCAGCCCAGCATGGCCCCGGCTGCAGGACAACCCCGCTGCCGCCGCCGTCCTGCCGGGGCTGGAGTTGGGGGGATGTCCTTGGCCTTCCCTGTGGGCTGGAGGAAAATCCCCTCCCTGTCCTTCTTGCTTCCTGCCCCAGGCCCCAAGGTGAGGACAGAGAGCCCGGAGGAGAAATCCCCCCGGCAGAAGCGGGTGGGAGAGGCGGTTTTGAAGGGCTC
>NW_020908373.1:0-420 GCF_003984885.1 Neopelma chrysocephalum | reverse complement strand
TGAATGTATTCCTCAACTATTTCATGTACAGATAACCTGCTGTGAAGGGTTGACTTTGGGCAACTGTCAGACAGCCACCCAGTTGCTCCTACTCTCCCACTTTGCATAAAGGTGTGGTGGAAAATAAGATCGAAAAAGTCATGGGTCGATGTAAATGCAGGGATATCACTCACCAGTTACTGTCACCGACAAAACAGAGTCAACTAGGAAAAAATGAATTGAATTTATTGCCATTTGAAAATAAAGTGATGAGGAAGAAAGATTAAGCAAAACGCCCTTGCTTCTACCCCCATTCATTCCAGTCTCAAGTTCACTCCTTCATTCCCAGAGTCTCTACCTCCTCTCCTATAGCAATGCAGGGGACAGAAAATGGGTTTTGCAGTCAGATGATATTGAGTTGTCTCCACTCCTTCCTCCTCA
>NW_020908372.1:0-528 GCF_003984885.1 Neopelma chrysocephalum | reverse complement strand
TGAGGAGGAAGGAGTGGAGACAACTCAATATCATCTGACTGCAAAACGCCCTTGCTTCTACCCCCATTCATTCCAGTCTCAAGTTCACTCCTTCATTCCCAGAGTCTCTACCTCCTCTCCTATAGCAATGCAGGGGACAGAAAATGGGGTTTGCAGTCAGATGATATTGAGTTGTCTCCACTCCTTCCTCCTCATGCTCTTCTCCTGCTCCAGCGTGGGTCAGTCCCATGGGCTGCAGTTCTTCAGGATAATCTGGTTACAGAGTGGCCTCTGTATGGGCTGCAATCGTTCAGGATACATGTAGGAGGCGTGTCCCAGAGTGCAGGGGGAGGGCACCTAGGGCAGGCAAGCCAAGGGACATGTGCCCAGATTATCAATCCTATTGGATAAGAAGGTCACATGGTATCAGCGTATAAAGGGGGGCGCCGAATTCAAATAAAGTCTCTTTTTTTCCCATCTCACAGGGAGCGTACATGATTTCTTTATCATATAAATGCAGCGTGAACGTGCACGCTACATCTGGCACCC
>NW_020908371.1:0-765 GCF_003984885.1 Neopelma chrysocephalum | reverse complement strand
GGTTTAATCACACCTCTATAATTCATTTAAATTTAAACTGTTGACACGAGATAGGATTCAGCCACATCTAAACCTTTCTCTGAAAAAGAGTTTAGATAGACACACCTAAATCCTTCTCTGAAAAGGAGTTCAGAAAGAAAGGGAGTCCTTTCTGTACCTCATGATTCAACAGCAAGGCTTTGGAATTACATTCTCTAAGCCTTCCACTCTCCTGTGACTGAGTCCTGGGGGTGAGAGAACAGCTTTGCTCTGCAGAGGTGAAGGGTGCTCGTGGTGACAGCTCAGGGTCAGTGTCAGCAGAGGAGAGCACAGGGGAGGAAAGGCCATGGCAGACAGGGCTGATTTGAACTATTCCTCACTGTTCTCTCCAGTTCTGGAAAGCAATGGCAGTGGATGATTATTGGAGTCAGTCTCTTCTTGCAGGTAACAATCATCAGGACCAGAGAAAATGGCCACTAGCAGCAATAGAGAAAGTTTAGATTGGATATTAGGAACAATTTCTTTTCAGTAAGGCTGATCAAGCATTGCAATACTCTGCCCAGGGCACTGGTGGAGTCCCCACCCCTGGAGGGATTTAAAAGCTGTGTAGATGTGGCACTTGAAGACATGGTTTAGTGGTGAGAAAGAAGGGACGCTGTAGGGGGCATCTCCCAGGGATGCAGGGGGTGCATTCTGGGTCTTGAAGTCCCTGGACAGCATACTGGCACATGGGCAGTGTGTGTCCTGCTGTCGTTGGCCAGGTGGGTCACATGCCCCCTCAGAGGG
>NW_020908370.1:0-463 GCF_003984885.1 Neopelma chrysocephalum | reverse complement strand
GCAGCTGGGGATGTTGGGGGTGACCAGTGTGTGTGTCCGTGGGGATGCTCGTGCCTGTCAGTGGAGTGGGGACCCAGAGCCTGTCAGTGCCTGTAGGTGCAGGGTGTTTGTTGTGAGAGTGATGGAGTTGCTCTGCAGATGCTCCCCCTGGGAAGTGTTGCCAGTGTCCTGGTCCTATCAGTCACAGGAGTCCTGTGGCTCATTAATGTAATGTAATAAGACAAGATCCAGCAGCTCGGTTGGCAAGTAGCCAAATCTGTTTATTTTAAGGAAAATTCCCTATTTATATACTCTCTGGAGGGGCATGTGACCCACCTGGCCAATGACAGCAGGACACACACTGCCCATGTGCCAGTATGCTGTCCAGGGAATTCAAGACCCAGAATGCACCCCCTGCATCCCTGGGAGATGCCCCCTACATCTCCCGCAATCCAATTATTTAAGGCGAGTCACAAAAACAGTG
>NW_020908369.1:0-329 GCF_003984885.1 Neopelma chrysocephalum | reverse complement strand
GGAAGTTCAAACAACTTTTCAAGAAGTCAAAGTGAGATTGAAACACTCAAGTTTCTTGTAATGCTAATGAGTCTCACTGAGGGACACAACTGAGAACATGTCCCCAGGTTCCAGTTAGAGCAGAAAACTGCAGACAGTGATGACAAGGATGGACAAGCAAGGGAAAGATGGCTCTGATGGTGAATAAACCTTGACTTCTTTCCTTAATCTAAAAGGCCAAGCTTTGACCCCGAGCCTCTGGGAAGGCAGATCCTGTCCCTGCGTCATTCCTCAGGGCTCTTGCTGGGGCACTGGGATGTGGGATGTGCAATGCCAAGGGCAGGACCATG
>NW_020908368.1:0-1429 GCF_003984885.1 Neopelma chrysocephalum | reverse complement strand
GCTTTAGGAAAATTGCTGTTCATTTTCATGCTCCACTGGAACACCTCATGAATTCCGAAGGTTTCCTAATCCGGGGGGAGGGGTTTCTATGGCATCGGAGGTCCCGCCCCTCGGGACACATTGTCAATAAACCATCTAGCTGACTGGGATGGGTGTAAGAGCTGGGGAACACAGGATAATCAGTCATCCCCTGAAAACCTTGGAATGATCTCTACCTGAATCGTAACCCAAATGGAACAGTTTGGATACAATTCCCAAATATTTTGGGAACTCCAGTCATTATTGACACCAGGATGGAAATTCAGCAGATAACTAAAGCCAGTCACCTTGGGAGCCCACAACCAGCGGGGCTGAGGGAGGCCCTGGCAGCTCCCCAGCACCTCCCTCTCAGTGGGACACCTCTGGCAGCCTCTCGCAGCTCGGGAACCCTCCAGTTTGCAACACTCCAAAGACCCTCACTGATGCCCAGGACAATTCTGATCCCCCTCAACAAACACTCCTCCAGCTGTGACCCTTGTCTGTTGGGAAACACAAAGGGATTTGGGGGAGTGTTTCCCTGACAACAAGGAGAATTTTGGAGAGGGACCTTTCCACACCCAGCTATTGATGTGTGCACACATCTCTGCCTGGGTGTGGGTGTGAATTGACTGTGCTGTGAATGTTGTTATTGTGAATCTATAATTCAGTCACTGTTAAAATTGTAGCAAATGTTATTGAATCACTTGATAACTGTTAAACTGGTCAATAATTAAATGCTAGTAATCTCTTTTGCCCCCTTTTATTTGTGTCCGAATCCTTTGCATCCTGACCCTCTTGCATCCCAAGGCTCTGTGTAAATCATTTCCTTTCAACAAAAAATATATTTTTCGTGACTTCTACTTTAAAATCTTCCTCCTTAGCTAAACTACATAACAACTCTAATTAGTTGTTGATGTCTTGAAGACGTGAAGACAATTAAAGGAAGGGAAATAATTTGTTTTTCAGTGTTTTAATGGGTCCCACAGTGTGTTTGGAGTTGCATCAGCTGTCAGTCCAAGATGGGCCATGTCAGAACTGGTGAGGGTGAGGGGTGATGAGCAAGGATGATCATACAGGGTTAGTCTGGATCTCCTGAGAAGACATTAAGCATCAAGATCACTTGGAGAACACTTCTATCACCTCTTCTCTGAACTTAAAAATATCCATCGTTGAATTGAAAAAAGAAGTACAAACTTTGAAGACTTGTTTTGACATTGCCTTGAAGACAATTAAAGGAAGACAAAGAGATCCTGAGGGATTTCTGCATTTTAATGAGCCCCACAGTGTGTTTAGAGCTGTGTGCATGATCCTGAGATACTGAGAGAAGATTGAAGAAGCTGCTGAAGAAGTCAGAAGCCCAACTGCAAGTCCCTTGAAGCATTGCTGGGCCCCACTGAGGGCAGGCACTGAC
>NW_020908367.1:0-1050 GCF_003984885.1 Neopelma chrysocephalum | reverse complement strand
TTTATTCCAACCTTTGGTATATGTGATTTGAGGAGAATTACAGATTACAGATAAGGCAATCCTTCAGCGTACAGGGGCAGGAGAGAAAGCCTGTAACCTTTCGCTTTCTGGTGCACTTCGTGGGAAAGCCTGGACACTCCATAGACAGCAAAAGCTGTCCTGGCACCTTTATTCTAAGGGAAAGCTTGCTCCGACTGTGAACTTGGGAGTAGGACTGGAAGCTGCAGCGTAGGCCTAAAAAAGCAAACAAAAGCTCTTATTCACAGGAAAGAAAGCCTGGAAAATTTGGATTCCTGCTGCACTTGCTGGATCATCCTTGGCACTCCATGGGAAGAAAGAATTTGCTGGTGTAGCACCTTGGCTCTGGGAGGAATCTTCATCTGTGTGCAATTTTAAGGAGTGGAACTCACAGTTTCATTGCAGGGCTCAAAAAAGCAAACAAAAGCTCTTCTTCACAGCAAAGAAAGCCTGGAAAATTTGGATTCCCGCTGGACTTGGTGGATCATCCTTGGCACTCGAATGGCAGCAAGAGCTCTCTGTCCTGTCACCTTTGCTCTGAGAGCAACCTTCATCTGTGTGCAATTTTAGGGAGTGGGACTCACAGTTTCATTGCAGGGCTCCAAAAAGCAAACAAAAGTTCTTCTTCACAGCAAAGAAAGCCTGGAAGCTTTGGCTTTGTGGTGCACTTGGTGGGTCAGCCTGGACACTTCATGGCAAGCAAGACCTTTTTTAGTGGCACCGTTGCTCTGAGAGGAATCTTCATCTGTGTGCAATTTTAGGGAGTAGGTCTCACAGTTTCATTGCAGGGCTCAAAAAAGCAAACAAAAGCTCTTATTCTCAGGAAAGAAAGCCTGGAAAATTTGGATTCCTGCTGCACTTGGTGGATCATCCTTGGCACTCCAATGGCAGCAAGAGCTCTCTGTCCTGGCACCTTTGGTCTGGGAGGAATCTTCAACTGTGTGGAAGATTAGGAGTGGTACTCACAGTTTCATTGCAGGGCTCCAAAAAGCAAACAAAAGCTCTTATTCACAGCAAAGAAAGCCTGGAAAA
>NW_020908366.1:0-5960 GCF_003984885.1 Neopelma chrysocephalum | reverse complement strand
TGTGGAGGATCAATTATCAGATTGGGAGAGATACAAGAAGTGGAGAGAACTGTATGGAAATTGAATGGACCATAAACTTGGAACACACTGAATGGACTCTCACTCCACGGACTGACTGTTATATTTCCCAGCTATGCTGTGCTATTTGTTCCTACTGTTGTGCTTCTGTTTGTCACTGGTTTTTATGAAATTTTAATGTACCCTCCATGTTAGCCCTTCTTCCCCCTCAGGTTTTCCCGCCTTAAGTTGTTTACCTCCTTGTTCTCCCCTGCTTTCCCGCTCCTCTGCTGCTGATTGGCCAAGGTTTGCCGCAGTGCAGAGTGAGCTCTCATTGGCCCTTTCCCCCAGATACTCCAAAGTTACACCTACCTCTCCCTTATCCCCCAATCCTCGCATTCCCTGGGTTGTCAATCCCATGCTCCTCCCCAGTTCTGAGTCCTCCCCTCAGACCTACCCTATTTAAGTCCCTGTTTTCCCTTAATAAATTGGCATTGCTTCACCGACCTTCAACTGTGTCCTGACCCTTATTCGCAGTGCCGCGTCCCAATTCCCTTTACCCCTCGGGCCGTGGCAAGTGGCGCCCAACGTGGGGCACAGTTGGAGGTCCCTCACATTGAGGAAACTCCTGTGTCTCCACTCGGGCTCAGGCGACGCCGGAGAGGTGATCGTCCCGCCGGTCCCCCCCAGCTGGACGGACGACTGTGAGCTGCAGAGCTGCACGGGTCGACGCACCGGAGAAGGTGAGCAGCTGGGGACATTCCTCACCCACCCCAACACCTACACCCCGACATTGTTAACACAAAAGGGAGGATTTCCACAACACCGAAATGGGACTTACATTGTCCACCTCCCAGAAATTCGTATACAGACGTCTTAAAGACTTCATTATTGAACACGGTCACCCCCTGGATAAGAAATCCGCCAAGGCACTCGCTAAATGGCTGGACAATAAAAATCATAAACTAACCGATGACACCACAGCCGAGGAGTGGCAGGCAATTGGATACAGCCTATGGCGTGATAATGAAAAGGGGGACCGAAAAGCAAAAAAAGCACTCATTGCCTGGAGACTAGTTCTGATGGTGCTACAGCACCAAATGATGAACGAGAACAGCAGTCTCCATGTACCATCCGCAAAACGAGAAAAATCGACTGCGTCACACCAAAAGCGGCATACACAAGATGGCGGGAGGGAGAAGATAACATCACGACGAGCACAAAATGGCGGCGAGGAGGAGGGAGACGGGAAACGCGCGGGACGAAGGCGGGAAAGAGCACCGCGGGAGCCATCAGCGCGGGAAGAGAGGGGGCGGGCCCTCATAGCACCACCCTCTAGACCACCTCCGCCCCCTCCTGCGCGCGTCAGAGATCCCTCCCCTGAGTCGCCCACGTGTTCGTCCACTCCCTCCAGCTCCGCCTCCTCCCCTGAGAGGTCACCTTCCGGGGGAGAAAGGGGGGCGAGGGGCGGGGCTAGGCCAAAGGTCAAAGCCGGTTTCCGGCAACATGGCCGCGCCCACAGGGCCCACAGCACCAAGGCCTACCCTGCCTGCCGCTACACTGACACCGACCTAGACAATGACACACACCACACACAGCGCTCCCCTGAAAGGCCCAGTGAGATGCCCAACATCTGGAAGCCTTTCAGGGAGGAAGCAGCTCAGGCCAATGACACCGAATTTTTAAAAGCATTCCCGATATTTTTGGAAGAAGGGAAGGCTCCGGAATGGAGACCGATCTCGTATCCCATGTTAAAAGACATCAAAAAAGCCATGGTCGAGTATGGCTTGGGAGCGCCATACACAATCGGTCTCCTGGAGTCCTTCTTCCTGGCGTACCTTCTCATTCCCTACGACATCAGAGCAGTCATTAATGGTCTCTTTACAACCATTCAGTCCTCAGTATTCGAGGCTGAGTGGAAAAAATTAATTGTAACCTATGTAAACGAAAAAATGGAAAGAAGGGGAATCCCAGTGAGGCAGGCTATAGACATGCTCTATGGTGAGGGGAGCTACTCAACCAGAGGGGACCAATCCAGAATTGAACCCAAATTTTTAGAAATTACCAAAGAATTGGCATTAGAGGCAGTAAAGAGGGTGGCGGACGCATATGTCCAGACACCCTCTTTCACTCTCATTAATCAGGGCCCAAAAGAACCGTTTATTGATTTTATAACAAGACTAAAAGAAGCGATTAAAAGACAAGTCAATCAAAAAGAAAGCCAAGAGATTCTATTTAATAAATTGGTTATTGAAAAAGCTAACGAAGATTGTCAGAAAGCACTAAAGATGCTAAAAGATCCCTCTCTAGTTGAGATGATAGAAGCTTGTAAAAACATTGGCTCTAACTCCCATAAGGCGCGCCTATTGGCTGCCGCCTTCACTGGACCCCAAACATGTTTTAATTGTGGACAAAAAGGCCATTTTAAGAAGCACTGCCCCAAAACTGTCTCAGAACCCAATTTGTCTAACTTACCCAAATCCCTCTGCCGGAGGTGTGGGAAGGGATTTCACTGGTCATCGGCCTGTCGGTCGGTGACCAACATAAATGGTGAACCCCTTCCCCCCAGAAAATCCCCCGGAATGAAGAGAAAAGTCACCTTTAGCTCCCTACCCGACCTACGTCCATGCTCTTGCGAGCATTCGGGAAACGGGGAGCAGAGAGCTCAGGGGGGCGCGAGGACACAAACAACCCCTCAGCTACGCTCCATCTTGCGCCAAACACCGCGCCCATTTACCCCGTAACCGGGGAACCTCCGGCAGAACTTGTCCCTCCTCAAAAACAATGTACTCCCCTAAATTGGATAACCCTTACCGTTACCCATCCATTACCCCTCCTAAATCAGTGCGAGCAAATAATTAAAGTTGTGCCTTCTACAGAATTAGACCCAAACACGATTTATTTAATAGTCTCTCATCTTTCGGCTGTGGCAAGGGGCATTTTTGTGACTCCCACACTCCTGACAGGGTTGACGAATTCCAACATCGCCATCTGTCTAACTGTCCACCTTCCACCTTTACAGCTGGAGGACTGCTTCCCAGTGGCCAAGATGATCCCCACTGACGATCTACTCTGTGCGGTGTCGTGGGAAGAAGAACGGGGAGATAACTCGCTGATGGAAGCCCATTGGGCAACCGCAGTGAGGGTCTCCCGACCACTACTAACGTGTCGTGTTCTTTTCCCCTTGTCTAGACACCCGCAGAGGGTGACGGTGGAGGGTCTTTTGGACACGGGAGCAGACGTTACCATCATCGCCTCCAAGGACTGGCCGCATAGCTGGCCAGCCCACACGACAGATACAAGGGTCAGCGGTGTGGGAGGAGTCCAACACCCTGTCAGAAGTCGGGAAATGGTAACAGTATACGGGCCAGAGGGCAGATCCGCAACTCTACAACCGTATGTACTTAACATACCAGTTACATTATGGGGAAGAGATGCCATGGAACAGTGGCAACTAACACTTGGGACCGAGGAAAATTTTTAGGAGGGGTCACTGAACAAGTGCAGCTGCCCAAACTGATCTGGAAAACGGAAACACCAGTTTGGGTAGATCAGTGGCCCCTTCCCAAACAAAAGCTGCAAATTCTAAATGACCTGGTTAATCAAGAATTGGCTAAAGGACACTTGGAGCCTTCCACCAGTCCCTGGAACACTCCAGTGTTTGTGATCAAAAAGTCCTCAGGTTCCTGGAGATTTCTCCAGGACCTGCGCAAAGTTAATGAAGTCCTCGAGCCAATGGGAGCCCTCCAGCAGGGAATGCCATCACCATCCATGCTCCCTGCTGAATGGCCCCTAGTGGTAATCGACATTAAGGACTGCTTTTTTCATATATATTTAAATCCGGCTGATTCGGCTAAATTTGCATTTTCAGTCCCGGCCATCAACGCCTGTGAACCCCACCGCAGGTTCCAGTGGAAAGTGCTTCCTCAGGGGATGAAAAATTCTCCAACACTTTGTCAGATGTTTGTGGCAAAGGTGTTGGAACCAATTAGAAAGAAATTTCCGCAATCAATCATTTTCCATTATATGGATGATGTATTGATTTGCGCAAAAACCAAACTATCAGTCAGACAAACATTAGACGCAACAATTACGGCCCTAAATTCAAAAGGATTGGAAATATCCCCTGAAAAAATACAGAGAGAAGCACCTTGGAGGTACCTCGGACTCCAAATTAACGTAAAAACTATAAAACCTCAATCAATTGAAATTGACAAAAAAGTCCGAACTTTGAACGACCTCCAAAAACTACTGGGAGCGATCAATTGGATCAGACCTGTACTGGGGATCACAACCGGTGATCTGCACCCACTGTTCGAACTTCTAAAAGGAGATGCAGATCTGTCCTCCCCCAGATTTTTAACATCTGACGCCAGAAGAGCCCTTGCCACAGTCGAAACAAAAATATCCGAGAGACAAACAAATCGTAGGATGGAGGGACTGCCATCCTCATTAGTCATCATTCGAGAAAAACATCAACCATTAGCTATATTGGGACAATTCACAACGGATAAAAAAGACTTCTGTCTGTGGGAGTGGTTGTTCCTCCCCCATCAATTTTCAAAAACAATTATAACATTGGCAGAGATGATTGGAAAACTAATTTTCAAAGGCCGCACCAGGTGCTTAGAACTCAGTGGAGAGGAACCAGATCATATCTACCTCCCATTGACTTCTGAGCACCTGGAACAACTGCTGCAAAATTCTACGGACTTTCAAATCGCCATCGGGGGCTACCCGGGAGAAGTGAAATTTCACCTCCCGGCGTGCCCACTTTTACAAAGACTAATCCCAATTCCGTTAAAATTGAAAATTATGCAATCAGATCTGCCCATCAAAAATGCAAAAACCATTTTTACCGATGGCTCAGGGAGAACCGGAAATGCGGTAATTGTTTGGAAACAAAAGAATAATTGGCACCAAGACATTCATAAAGTACAAGGTTCTCCCCAAATTGTAGAATTATCAGCAGTTGTTCGCGCCTTCCAAATTTTCGATAAGGAACCTATTAATATCGTCTCAGATTCGGCTTATGTTGTGGGCATCGTCAAACGGATCGAAAATTCATATCTAAAAGAAGTATCTAATGAAAAGTTATATGATCTACTGAAGAAATTATTATTCTTGATAGAAATCAGAGAATTCAGATATTACATTGTACATACAAGATCCCATACTACTCTACCAGGTCCTGTGGCGGAAGGAAACCAGATTGCCGACCATCTGGCAGGTATGGTTGTTACCCCAAATTTGTACCAACAAGCGAAAATTTCACATGAATTTTTTCACCAGAATGCGCGATCGCTGAAAAAACAATTTGGCCTCAAATTGACTCAAGCGAAAGAAATCCTAAAAGCGTGTCCTGATTGCCAAAAAATCGCCCCACTGGTTCCAGAGGGGACAAATCCCAGGGGGCTAACAGCGTTAGAGATCTGGCAATCCGATGTTACACACGTACCAGAATTTGGCAAACTAAAGTATGTTCATGTGTCTGTGGACACATTTTCAAAAATGGTCGTAGCCACCGCGCATTCTGGGGAAAAAAGCAGAGATGTCAAGAAACACTTCTTGTCTGCTTTTGCTAGGATGGGAGTCCCCAAACAAATTAAAACAGACAATGGACCATCCTATGTATCAGCAGACACGAAAAAGTTTTTTGATGATTGGGGAATTCACCATACCACTGGAATTCCTCACAATCCCACAGGACAGGGTATAGTAGAGCGGGCCCACCAAAATATCAAAAATTTGCTCAATAAACAAAAAAGGGGGAGTATTGGCCTAACTCCCCAAGAAAGATTGGAAAAAGCCATGTACGTATTAAATTTTTTAAATTTAGCAGAGGAACACGAAACTCACACAGACAGAAGTCCCATAGATAAGCATTTTAAATCAGAAGATACATTAAATAATCAAAAAGCAAAAATCATGTACAAAGATGCAATAACAGAATCATGGACGGG
>NW_020908365.1:0-798 GCF_003984885.1 Neopelma chrysocephalum | reverse complement strand
AGGGCTGTGACCGTCCCCCTGTGCTGGGCACTGGTGAGGCCTCACCTGGAATCCTGGATTCAGTTTTGGGCCCCTCATGACAAGAAAAACACTGAAATGCTGGAGTGAGTCCAGAGAAGGGCAACAGAGCTGGGGAAGGGTCTGGAGCACAAATCTGATGAGGAACAGCTGAAGGAGCTGGAGGGGCTCAGCCTGGAGAAAAGGAGGTGCAGGGGGGACTTCACTGCTCTCTGCAACTGCCTGAAAGGACGTTGTAGCCAAGTGTGTTCTCTCAGGCCACAAGGACAGAATAAGAGGAAACGGAGTCCAGATGAACCAGGGGGATTTACCATGGATAGTGGGAAAAATTGCTTCACTGAAGGGCTGTTCAGGCATTTTTGCAGCCTTCCAGTGCATTCACATGATAGCCTGGGGTCTTGGCTCCATGCCTGGGGCTCCTGGCATTTCCTGCCACCCAGAGCACAACCTGCAGCTCTCACTGTAGCTGCACACTGAGCTGTCTGCACTGAATGTATTCCTCAACTATTTCATGTACAGATAACCTGCTGTGGAGGGTTGACCTTGGGCAGCTGTCAGACAGCCACCCAGTTGCTCCTACTCTCCCACTTTGCCTAAAGGTGTGGTGGAAAATAAGATCGAAAAAGTCATGGGTAGATGTAAATACAGGGATATCGCTCACCAGTTACTGTCACCGACAAAACAGAGTCAGCTAGGGAAAAATGAACTGAATTTATTGTCATTTGAAAACAATGTGATGAGGAAGAAAGATTAAGCAAAGCACCCTTGCCTCTACCCCCC
>NW_020908364.1:0-438 GCF_003984885.1 Neopelma chrysocephalum | reverse complement strand
GGTCAGGGAATGCTGCTTTGCCCAAAACAGCCTGGTTTTATACCCCTGCTGGTGGGTAGGACATGCACTTATTGCTGCTGACACATCTGCCCTTGGCCAACCAGGCAGTGCCCCATCAGTGTGGGGGTGCTGGGGCTGCCCCTCTTCCCTCCGTGCTGCAGTGGCAGAGGCTGAGGGGCCTCCTGGGGCTGTTGCAATGTCACCCTGATCCTCCTGCAACACATCCTGCGACACACAGGCTGGGCAGGAGCTGCCTGAAATGGAGGAAGAGCTTTGCTCTGTAGAGGTGAAGGGTGGTCGTGGTGACTGCTCAGGGTCAGTGTCAGGAGAGGAGAGCACAGGGAGAGGAAGGTTCACAGCAGGCAGGGATGACCTGAATATCCCTCACTAATCTCTCCAGTTCTGGAACACAATGGCAGAGGAAACTCTTTTGGTTCA
>NW_020908363.1:0-1826 GCF_003984885.1 Neopelma chrysocephalum | reverse complement strand
TGCCCTCAGTGTCCTCACACGCCTTCAAATCAAGGCCCTTCCCCATCCTTGTGGCCTCCTTTGGACACTCTCCAATGGCTTCAGATCTTTCTTATGTCGTACCCAAAACTGCCTCACTGTGCAGTGAAGTTTCTGCTCTCTGTCCTTCTCTCCATGACTTTCATCTTTTCCCTTTGCCAGCACTGAGCTGCCTCCCTGAGGAGAGCACCAAACTGTGAAGTCCATGGTGACCACAAAGCATTGCAATACAAGCCACCTAATTATTGTCCTACTGTATTTTTCCTTCTAAACTACACCTGCCCTGCTCCTGGAAGAGAAAGAGCAGGATGGGGTTTGCTTTCCTCTATCCCCCAGTGCTGTGCACAGCCATCAAGATGAAAGAAAACACGATGATCTCCCACTTTCTGAGTGTGACCTACTTTCTGAGTCTGAGAAAGGGAGAGGAGCTGCTCTGTGTTCCAGTTCACAGCCTCCAAGGACAATGTGCCCCACGGAGAGGGGAGCACCAGGGCAGGAGGTGGAGGGTGCACCCCAATAGCAGCAAGGGAGGCAGTTTTGTGGAGGACTTGGAGCAGAGAGACTTGGCAGAAGTTAGAGACACTCAGGAATAGGGATTTTTTAGAATGATGTTTCCTCTGGGCACTGAAGGAGCAGATTATGGCTGGATTTGCAGTGATGTGCAGCACAGAGCCTGCCATCCATCACTCTGACATCTCCAAGAGGGTTCCCCTAATTAGACATCCCATTTCAGAGCTTCCTGCCCAACCACTTGCTGACAGGATCCGAGCATGGCCCTCCCTCTCCTTAACTCCAACCCAACACATGATTTTTCTTCATCTGCTCTCTCATCTCCCATCTCCATGTGCTTGTTGGGAGCTGTTGGCCAGCGGCCAAACCCCGCAGCACAAGTGGCTGCATGTCAGTGGTCCAGGAGAGGAGAGGTCTGCAAGGGATCCAAGGCCCCTCCAGGATGGCACTGGCTCCCCCCAGTGCATCCCAGAGCCTCCCAGTTCAGCAGAACTAAGTCTAGGGAATTCCTGGGGATGAGTCCAATGTGCAGCCCGAGCACAGGAGAGCTGCAGGGGGATATCACACACCCACCCCTCACCTCTACCGTGGCTGTGGGCCAAAGCCATCAATGCTCCAGCAGCTCTCCCCTGTCCCAGCCCAGCTCCTCTGAGCAGGAGTTCTTGGTTCCTTTGCCTTTGCCCCCAGAGCTGTGACCTGATATCCATCTGCATCACACAAACATTCTATCAATTAGGGGCTAATTACATGATGGAATAGCTTTGTGTCTGTTCAACCATGACCTGGCAGGAGTCAGGAGGGCAGCCAAGGACCCTGAACAAACCACCTGGGAAGGCAAAGCTTGTCAAAAGGCCAGGCTGGCACCTGACTCCCTGTCAGACATTTGCTATGGCTTTGGACACATCAGTGTGTCCACAGTGATGTCCTTGCTCTGTGCTGCAGAGGAGGATGCAGAAGGGGCCTCAGCTGAGGGCCTGGAACCAGAGTGGTGCAGTTTCAAAGCCTGTGCCAGTCCTTGCAGATGCATTTCTGATCCCTCTTTCTGCTGAGGACCATCTGTAGCTCGGAGAGAAGGCCATGATTTTCCCTGAGTCCCAGGTGCCTCATGATTCCTTTTTTGCCCACAGAAGAGTCATGGCCCCACTTCCAGTCACAGAATCACAGGATATGCTGAGCTGGAAGGGACCCACAAGGATCATCCAGTCCAACCCCTGGCCCTGCACAGGTCCAGCCCCAAGAGTCACCCCCTGTGCCCCAGAGCATCATCCAAACCCTCCTGCAGCTCTGGCAGCCTTGGG
>NW_020908362.1:0-472 GCF_003984885.1 Neopelma chrysocephalum | reverse complement strand
TTCACACGGGGACGCGGCTCTACAGGCTGTGCACTCCACCTGGAGATATCCCCTCCACGCATTCAGGGACACGGCTTCGTTGGCTGAGCACTCCACCAACAAAATTCCCCACACAACACTGTTTATTCCACCATGTATCCTGCCGACTACGCCAATTTATGTAACAGTTCGTTAGGATACATGCCCGGAATAAAACAAGTGCACAGATATTCAAACACACAAAACATCTTTATTACAGTGAAAATAGTAATAATAACAATAAACTTAGTGAAAAGAACCAAAAACTAAAGAGATACAAAATAACCACCTTATCGTGTGGTCTTAAAACAAATACTACGAACAGCATTCAATATAGTGTAATCTTAACTAATAAAAAGGGATACCAAAAAAAAGGAATCTTAGCACAATATTATGGATAACACGATATTGGTTAGTAAAAGGGGAAATTAAAGGGAAAATACTATGAACAACT
>NW_020908361.1:0-572 GCF_003984885.1 Neopelma chrysocephalum | reverse complement strand
CTGAAGATGGTTCTTTCTCTCTGATAGTGTGTGGAAGATCAGATCTGTTCTATTTGCCTGCCTCTTCTGTAGATGCCTTTCCTGACTACAGCTGGAAAGAGAAAGACTTTCAGAGACATGTTTCTTTCACCTGTCACTGTAAGAAATGCTCTTGCTTGTCACATGCCAAGGGTGAGAAGTCAAATATTATCCACAGTAAGGAGACGTTGTCTGAGCAACGTTTCTTTTTTGGGGGGATCTTTCTGTCAATCTTGAAGATCTCTGATAACCATGAGAGCTGTGAAGAGTTTGAGGAGAGTGTTGTGTGTGTTGTGTGTGAGGAGGTGCTGGTGGAGACATGGCCTGTGTTTTGTTGATTTCCAGAGCTGAAACTTGACCTTCTGAAAATAATTCAGAAGGAGTCTTATTTTTTGATATTGCATGGTTTGGACTCAAATGGCCAAATTTTGGGTTCAGCACATCTTACCTTATGAGTGATAGAGCTTTCAAAGAGCCCATGTGTGTTGTTTCCTTTGAGCTGATATTTGATGACTGGGTTTTTAACTGAGCTTCTGATTGCTTTTGATCTGTAT
>NW_020908360.1:0-362 GCF_003984885.1 Neopelma chrysocephalum | reverse complement strand
AGTACTGGTGCCACAGCACAGCCTGCAGCCCTTGCCCACCCTGCCCACCCTGCCCTCTGCATCCAAGACCTGACCTTACCTTTTCTACAGAGAGGCTGTGAGCCCCCAGGACCAGGCTGAGCAGCAGGAGAAAGGGAGTGGCTTGCACCATCTCTGCAGCAGGCAGACAGCTGATGTACCTGGGGATGTGCTCCTTGCAGGACTCTGCCAATGCTCCTGCTCCTTCTCCTTTTTATTGCTGCCAGGGCTGTGGGTGGCAGCTCTGACCAGGGCATTGTGAAATCTCTGTGGTTCCAAATTTATCAGCCATAGGAAAGGTTGGTTTCAGCTGGTATTTCCAGAATACCTTTGTTCCAAGACAA
>NW_020908359.1:0-314 GCF_003984885.1 Neopelma chrysocephalum | reverse complement strand
CCTGCTTCCCCTTTCTGCCTCTTCCTCTCTTCTGCTCCCACTCCTTCCAATCCTTTCCCTCACCTCCATTTCTCATTCCCCTCATTCTCCTCCTTCCCTCTACCCCACCCTCCAAGCCGCTATTCCAGGACAATAGAGCAGATGGTAGGCTGTTTGTTTTATATGTCCCTTTGGAAAATCAGCTCAGCTGTTGAATCTGCGACTTTTGCTAAAAACAGACACTGTCCAACACAAGCTGAAAATGCCAGGGTAAAGGGAGGGGGGCATGGGAGGGGAGGATGAAGGTGAAGGTGGAGGTGGAGGCTGAGAGAAGG
>NW_020908358.1:0-683 GCF_003984885.1 Neopelma chrysocephalum | reverse complement strand
TGGGTGGAAAGCAGTGTCCAGGAGCCCCCTAAATGTCTGTGAAGGCACCCACTGACTTTTCAGATATGCCACTTGAGTTTTCCTCTCATTCACCCGGATATTCCATACAATTACAGCTGCAGTCTTTGGCTGCAGGCAGTGACCCTGGGTGGTTTGCCTGAAGAGAAGGGAGACTCTTTCAGCTGTCCCCATCTATCTGGGTGACTTTGGTTAGGGTTTCTTTACCATGCCAGAGGGACAGGGTGTAAAGCAGAGTTGAACAGAACAGAGGCCAGAGGAGCAGAGCGAGAAGGTGGGTCATCACCTGATGTCAGCACAAAGCTGTGGCTTTTGGCCCCACGTTTACTGGATGTGTTAAGGATTTTCTTGTTTTGGTTTGTTTTTTTCTTTGTTTTCAGATGCAGAGCCCTGAGCCCAGGAGGTTCTAGGCACCGGAGGGGAGGTGATCCTGGTGAGTACCGGTGAGCAAGGTGAGCATCGACTCCAGGCCAGAACTAGGTGGTCTTTTACAGGTGTTGTGGTGAATGTGTGCACATGCTTTGTTTCTTGTGTTTTCCAGGGGTTCTGCCACCTTCTCACAGACAGTCCAATGCTTCAGGGACCCTGCTGGAAAGAGGTCACTGTGGAGGAGAGGTGGGTAGGAGGTACCCCAGGAAAGCCATCCTTTCAGGCAGTATCTCAGT
>NW_020908357.1:0-1973 GCF_003984885.1 Neopelma chrysocephalum | reverse complement strand
GCCCAGCTCAGCAGCACAGCAACAGCCCCAGGCATTTCATGACCCTCAGGGGGTTTGATGTTGTTTACATGAGACTCAGTCCCTGAGAGGAAGTTCAAACAACTTTTCAGGAAGTCAAAGTGAGATGGAAACACTAAAGTTTCTTGTAGTGCTAATGAGTCTCACTGAGAGACACAACTGAGAACGTGTCCCCAGGTTCCAGTTAGAGCAGAAAACTGCAGACAGTGATGACAAGGATGGACAAGCAAGGGAAAGGTGCCTCTGATGCTGAATAAACCTTGAGTTGTTTCCTTGATCCAACGGGTCAAGCCCTGACCCCCAGCCCCTGGGAAGGCAAGTGTGAAATTCCTTTTTCCTCATGCCCACTCGGGACCTCCCCAGCTGCACTTGGCATTAACTCTTTCTTTCTCATGCTCTTTTCTGCTATGACAAAAGGATCCACCATCTCGAAATCCTCCCTTCAAGCCCTCTCAGGGCTGTCCTGTGCTGTCCTCAGCCTCCACACCACTGAGGCCTCAGCTCCTCAGCCCCTCTCTAGTGCTCATGTGCTTGAGACCTTTCAAGCCCATCTGGGGAGATTTCTGGGCACTCACTAATGTTTTTGCAGATGAAAATGTCGTGCTCATAGTCTAAGGAAATCCCAGGGATACTTTTTACCAAGGCCTGTAGTGCTAGAACATGGGGCAGTGGCTTTGAACTGAAAGAGTTTTTTATTGGATAATAGGAGGAAAGATTTAATAATAAGGGCAGCAAGAAGTGGAACAGGTTTCCAGAAGTGGATGCCCCATCCCTGCATTTGTCCAAGGTCAGGGAGTGTGAGTAACCTCAATTAGTAAAAGATATCACTGTCCGTGTCCAGGGACTTGGACCAGATGACCTTTTAGCTCCCTTCTGAGCCAAATCATTCTGAGATTCATTTGAGTCTAAAGTCCCAAACTCCTTCTCCAAAGAATTTCCATGTTGAGGACATGAATTGCCACATTTTTGGAGAATCCTTTCTAAACCCAAAAGGTAAAAAATTAATTGAAATCAAGTTCCAAGGTATCTGTATGAAACTTGAAGCAAGTGGGTCAATGGCAGAAGCTCTCAGGGTGACCTTGCAGCTGAGGATGGAGGATTCGGCCTCGGGCTCTGAGACTCATGATGGGCAGCCAGAAAGAGGATTTGGGGACTGGGCAAGACTTGTCATGGGATGTCTAGGAAAGAACAAAGGAAGGGCAGGATCCCAGTGGTTTCTGGAGGAACAAGCATGAGAAAACAGAGAGAAAAAAGGATGAAAAAGCTGGTCCTGTTAAACAGGAGGCTGGTTAAGACCCGTCCCTGGCTGTGCCCTGTAAGTGATCCCCACAGCCTGTCCCGTTTTCTTAAGAACTCCATTGCCAAGAAGTTTCTGTGGGGAGGGACCTCTCTGCTCCTGGCACAGATTGTGGCCCAAGTTCCAGCCACTGCAGCAGGAGCCACAACTAGTCAGGTCTTGTGTTCTCTGGGGGGCCAGACTCTGCTTAGACTGGGGGGTGTGTGTGTTGGAAGCACAAAAGAGTGAAGCAAATGCAAAGCGAAACACACAATGTAGGCTGACTTTGTCCCTAAGTGGGGGATGAGAATTGGACACAACATGTGCAGGGACAGATGGAGGGGTTTGTGCCCCTGGCCCTGCCCAGAAGGGACACCTTTCAGGAAGGGTTGTGGCCTTGGCTGTGCTGAGAGTTGACCCGGGCAATGCAGCTTGGGATTGCAGTGGCACTGTCAGGGCTCTGCAGAGCTCCTGGGAGTTCATGCATTTGTCCCCAGCAATGCCAGAGAACTGCAGGGGTTGCAGTCAATCCCTTGTGCTCTTTGTGACCCTGACTGGCTCTGCTGAATGGGAGCAGGCCTGTAGTTCCCAGACTGTTCCTACATCCAGTGTCGGGCCTGGAGTGACGTTTGTGCAGCATTAAATTGGTGCAGTGGCAGGATGGCCATGGATCCATTCC
>NW_020908356.1:0-866 GCF_003984885.1 Neopelma chrysocephalum | reverse complement strand
CCCGCTGCACCTTTGGGCAAGTGTTGTGGAGCACAAGGGCCCTTTTTTCCCTCTTCCCCTCTGTGGACACCAGGCACTAAAAAAAACTTGCTGGGGTTCTGTGTTTCGTAAGATGTATAGATGTATTTGATATTCCCATGCTGGCGTAAAAGGACATCCTCCAGAAAAGAGGCATTTTCCTCTCCAGAGCCAGTCTTGGAGCTGCTGGAGTCTGGAGCAGGGAGCTGTTTGTCCAGCCCTTAGCATGTACAGTTTGGAATGGCCAGGCCTGCGATGGCAAGTCTGAGGTCATCAGTCATTCCTCTAAGGGCTGGAACAGAGAGGAATGGAGGCTACCGGAATCTGGTGGATTTAGATTAATGGACATCCTTGACGATTTTCAAGGTTTCAGCTGCCCACCTTGAGATTGTAGGGCTGTCAGCAGTCATGCCTTGAAGGGCTGGAACAGAAAAGAACGGAGCCAAGATCAGAGCCAGCATCTGCAGGGACTCGAGGAGCCCCTCCTGGCAGGACCATCCCACCCAGCTCTTGCCGCTGCCAGGAGGGAGCAGGGCCCAACAGGATCAGCCAGAAGGTGCTGGCCACCAATCCCCCCGTGCCCCTGAAATCTCTCTCTGCTCTGTCTGTGCAGGGAGCAGAGCCCTGCACAGCTGGGGCAGGATTGCAACTCCCTGCCCAGGCTCTGTGCTCCTCCCGCCAGCCCCTGCTGACAGCCCACTGCCCGCACTCACTGTCAATGATGACCTCAGTGATGAGCTCATCCTACCCCTTTCTGAGGTAACTTGCTGGCGATCCCTGGGAACACAGATCATGTCAGATCCCCAGCGGCACAGCTCCCCCCCGGCGGTGCTGCCGGCCCGGCCACA
>NW_020908355.1:0-721 GCF_003984885.1 Neopelma chrysocephalum | reverse complement strand
AGTGCTGTCTTCCACATAGTCATTAGATTATTTAGTCGTATTCGGCGTCCGTGTTCTGCAGCTGGGTCCAGAGGCAGAAGGTGCGAAGGGTTCATGGAGTTGCAATGAAGGTGGTCTGCAACACTCAAAGAGGTTTTCTTCACCTTTCTTATAAAGGCTTACCTAAAAAAAAATTCTAAACACATACTTCACTACTAGGATTAAAAGAATACAATTTATAGTCAGGTAACATGATTATATATATACTTATCTGATTTATAGCATTACTATTTACTACTTACATAGCATAAGTTTGACTATACAGTTTCTCTTTTGATCGAGGTTTAACCCTCAATCTGATCAGAGCAATAGGCAAAGCTTGATACCATTGTAAATTAGTTTCTTGACATTTTAGTAATTTGTTTGATAAGATGATTTAATTTTACTTGCCCACTGGCCTGCAGCTTGTAGGGCGTATGTAATTCTCACTTCGTCTGCAATGCTTTGCTTATTACTCTCACAACTTTTTCACAAAATGTGAACCTCTGTCTGGAGAGATGCTCTTTGGCACCTCAAACTGTGATATGATTTTTATTTAACGAGATTTGAGTTATTTTTCTTTTTCGGTTTGTTTTGTAGGGGAATGCTCCAGGCCACTCAGAAAATGTGTCAGTCAACGCCAATAAATATTTATACCCCCCTTTTCTAGGAAGTTCAGAGAAATCAATTTGCCATACTTCAC
>NW_020908354.1:0-583 GCF_003984885.1 Neopelma chrysocephalum | reverse complement strand
AAGGGGGAGATGTGGAGGAGCAATTATCAGACTGGGAAAGATACAAGCAGTGGAGAGAGCTGTATGGGAACTGAATGGACTACGGATTTTAAACACATGGAATGGACTTTCTCACTATGGACTGACTGCTGTTTTCCCCAGTTTTATTGTGTTATTTGTTCCCACTGTTGTACCCCTGTTTGTCAGTGGTTTTTATGAAATTTTGATGTACCCTCCATTTTGTCCCTCCTTCTCCCTCAGGTTTTCCCGCCTTAACTTGTTTACTCCCTTATTCTCCCCTGCTTTCCCGCTCCTCTGCTGCTGATTGGCTAAGGTTTGCCGCAGTGCAGAGTGAGCTCTCATTGGCCCTTTTCCCTAGAGACTCCAAGGTTACACCTACCTCTCCCTTGTCCTCCAATCACTGTTTGCCCTAGGTTGTCAATCTCATGCTCCTCCCCAGTTCTGAATCCTCCCCTTGAGCCTACCCTATTTAAGTCCCTGTTTTCCCTGAATAAATTGGCATTGCTTCCCCGACCTTCAACTGTGTCCTGACCCTTATTCGCAGTGCCGCGTCCCCTTTCCCTTTACCCCTCGGGCCGTGGCA
>NW_020908353.1:0-453 GCF_003984885.1 Neopelma chrysocephalum | reverse complement strand
CGACCTGATGGTTTTCAGCCCCAACTTCCCGCCGCCGCCCGGCGCCGGGGCCAAGGACACGCAGCCGGAGCCTCCCTCTCTCCTCGACACGGTCAGTGGCTTCCTCTCCTCTTCTGCCCCTTTTTTCCCGCCTCCTGGGCCGGCGCTGCTGTGGAGACAGTCTCTGCCCTCTCGACTTGAGGGTAGTGTGTGCTTGGCGACTGTTTATTCTCTGACTGCTTGTTGCATTTTGTCTCATCCTCATGCTGTGTAATATGTTGCACCGCTGCAGGTTTTTTATGCCCACTGTCTTCTCTCTTCCTCTTTCCGTGTTAGGAAGAGGAGCCGTACAAAATACTCAGATCTTGCTGCAGTCCATATTTCTTTAAGTTTTAATGAAATACCTTTTGTTTTGCATCGTCTCTTAAGTCTTACCTTTTTGATTGGCACTGAGAATGGAGCTGATATATCCAC
>NW_020908352.1:0-5613 GCF_003984885.1 Neopelma chrysocephalum | reverse complement strand
ACACGCAGCCGGAGCCTCCCTCTCTCCTCGACACGGTCAGTGGCCCTTCCTCCCCCTCTCTGCCCCTTCTGTCCCGCCCCCTGGGCAGGCGCTGCTGGGATCTGGGCCGGGTCCTGTGTCCCGAGAGCAGTGGGTGTTTATCGGGTGCTTTAGGATGTCATTGGCAACTTTGTATCTGCCCGTGCAGCTTTTCTGGTACTTCTGGTACTCGTCGTCCTCCTCTCCCCCTCCCCCCGATGTTGTTGAGCTGGGAGATCAAAATGTAGTTATACCGGTACCCTGGAGCAATTATGGTCCGCAACTGAGGTTTGCTGCTCTGGGTGGGAATTGTTCTCTTCTATAATTAAATTACTGTCAGTTGCGCTGAGAGGTGCCCTGAGGTGTCAGCTTTACAGACAACTCTCTTGATTGTTTGTGTGTAGGTTTTCTAGACGAGTTTGTTGAAGTAATGCAAGACAGCCCGGCAGTGTTGGTGAAAAACCCCCATGCACTTTGTACCTCTGCTGACCGTGGTGATATTAGTTTGGCTTGTTATTGAAAAGTGTCCTCCTCCTCTTTAATTATGCTCATGAGGAGATGTGCTGCAAGGTGACAGTTGGAACCTCAAGGACAAATGTTCTCTATTTTCTTTCGATCACGAGACTCATTATGCAAGTAGAGAGCTTGTGACACAGGTTTTCTATCATTGTTTTGCAAGTATCATGTTGCTCCAATTAGTGGCATAAAACGTTCAGGCAGAAGAGTGTGACCCAAGGTACATGTTTCAAATGGAAAATTTATTTTCCTTTCTGGCTGCCCATTTCCCTCAGGTTTTGGCTTTGCATTCCTGAGCAGACAAGTCGTGTAAAGTTCAAAGCCTTTTTTGATGTTCTCTCAAAATTTGCATCGAGAGCCACATACTTCAAGAGTCCTGGAAATCTTCATTTCTGTAATGAACAAACTAACAAATAACCCCCAAAATCAAAGAATCACCTTTCCCCACCAAGTCTCCGATAACATTCTCCTCCACAGTCAGTGCCATGTATTACACTGGTGTGCTTGCCAACATTTTGTCTGTGTCTTCTTTATGACTTGTCATTGCTGGGAAGAATAGTGTTGAACCTTGAGGCAGGAAAGGGAACTGTGACCTCAGACACTGAGTAGGGCCTGGCCATTTCCTAATGTGAAGGGTGAGCTTGTGCAGTGGGAAGACTTGTCTTTGGGGAAATTGGAAATACTTGGGGAAACCATGGGTTATGTTGTAAGAAAAGAAATGAGATTATATGTTTGTCTTGAGAACATGTCTCAGTGGGGAGCAGAGGATTCCTAGAGGAAAGGGTGAGGGTGAGGCAGGAGTGGAACAGAGTATTCTTGCTGAGGATGTTTTCCCAGACTCTAAGGGTCTGGAGTGGGAGACCTTCCTGGTCATGAGAGAGTGTGTGAAAATGGAAATGTCCGCAGTGTCCTTTGGGGTTATGAACACCTTCCACCAGAGACAGTTCCTTGTGCTGCTGCCTGCCTGATGTAGGCTGTGTGTGTGTAAGAGCTGGTGAGATGCAGTGTTGAATGTTGTCTGATGGGCTGCTTGTTTCAAAAATGGTGTTGTGGGATGGGAACGCTTCAACACTTCTCTAGGCACTGGTGGACAGTCTTGAACAGTTTGGGTGTTGTTTCTTATTGAAAATTGACCTCCTCCTCTTTGATTCTGCTCACTAAAATTGTTATGCAAGGTGAAAATTGTGATTTCAGGGTTTTGTCTGCCTGTGGAAATATAAGCTGTCCAATTTGGTTCTACCACTAGAGTCATTATGAAACTTGGGAAGATGTGGTGAACCTTTCTTATGGTCTCTTCCTGAGTATCTTGTTGCTCTCCTTAGCATTGTAATGTGTTCAGACAGTGGAGTGTTCTCCAAGATGAGGTACTAGGAAGTGAAATTTTCTTCTCCTGCTCCCTTTGTTCCCTGGGTTGTGGATGTACTTTACCAGCCAGAGAAGTAGCTTGAAACATGCTTGAGTCTTTTGATGTTGTAGCAAACCTTATATCAACAACAGCATAATTTCAAAAGCCGTGGAAATAATTTTTAAAAAAAGAAAACAAACAATCCAGAGAATCACCTCTCCAACAAAACCCAAGCCAATTTTTCTTACACAGTTGATACAATCTGTTATGCTGTTGTGCTTTTTGGTTCTTATCCCGCAGTGTGTAATGAGGTGGTGGGTGAAATCTTTGTGCACTGGACTTCCCCTACTTGTGCAGTTGAACGTGGTAGAGGTGGTGTGTCCTGTTGTCACACATGGCTCATTCTGATATGTGCAGGTAAATGCCAAACCGTGCAGAGCATCCCAGCTCTGGTTTTTTTGTGATATAATTTGTCTCAGTTGATCTTGTGAGAGCACTTGCGCTTTGGCATTTGATATGGTTCTCTTGAAGAACAAAATCCATGGGGACTGCTCCCAGTCCTGTTCTGATCCCTGTCAGAGTTCTAATCACAGAATCTCTTAAGAACTGTCATGTGCAGCTCTGAGCTATTTCCATGTGATATTGCTGAAAAGAAGCAAAGCATTCATGGTGAAGATCAGGTGCTGGGAAGACACAGCCCGATGCTGTGTGGCATTTACATACTTCATATTTCCTTTGTGGTGATCTTGAGGGAAGATGAATAGGTGCTAAGGCCTGAATCATATGCAAAGTGGGCTTTACAGAAGGGGCATGTTGCTGGAGTTGAGCAATGTTTGCTGTTTTGGCAGTGATCCTATGAATGACTCCAAGTAGGACCTGGGCCTGTGTCATGGAGAGGTGAGTTTGAGTGGGGAGGAGTGTTGTCTGAGGGTAATGGAGATGCTGGGTAGGACACAGTCTGTGTTATTGGGGAGGAAGTGGAGAATGTCTGCTTAGCTGTGGAGATGCCACTTCTCATGGCACAGGATAGGGGATGCCAGTAAAAATCCGTGAGAAAACAGGCAGCACTCAGGGCTGCTCTCCTGGGATCCTCTGTAGACCTACAGAAGTTCTGCATGTTTTAGGGCACCCTGTTGTTCTCTGCTGTATAACTGTTTTTGAAAATAACTGCCATATGTGCTTTTAAAAACTTTTTATATCTGGAGTCCTGTTGGTGAAAGAGAAGCTTTTTGAAATTTGTATCATTGTGCCAGCCTTCTCAAAATGTCTCCTTGTTCATCTCTGTGCTCTTGGTCTATCGAGGGAGGGGAAGAAGTGGTCTGTAAACATTCAAGATGTTTACAAACCTGGCATTTCAGTACAGTGCAATGGGTTCCCTTGTCTTGTGTTCTTCTCTTGTCTGAGTTAAAGCACTCACCTTTTTTTTTATTTTTTTTCTTTTCTGTCTGTTTGGCAATGTGTTGGTAACAGTGGATGAGATGCAGATGGTGGAATTTTGGCAGCTGTAGGTGGCAGATGTTTAATATCCCCTCAGTCTCGGGGAGGTTTTTTCAACTCTCCTCAGCTGAGGTTGCTATTGAGAGAATGTCCCTTCTCCTTCCCCCGTGAGAGAAGTGAAGAGGGAGCACCACACACTGTCCAGCATTGTCAAAGCATTAGTAGAATGTCAGTCATGTTTTTCTATCAAACACCCCTCAAAATTGCTGGTAATCTTAAAGGATGAGTTAAAGTTTGTTGAATCCAATTCTGTCTTACAAATGTTTCTTTTCCTGAAGAGGCAACAAGTGATGCTCCAGGTAAGTTGCTCATACGTGAAGAGGCTGTGTGTGAGAGTCAGATGTGCTTTGTTTGCTGTTCAGCTGTGGTATCTTCATTATTTGGAGCACCTCTGCCTTCTCTCATTCGTTTCCTCCTGCTCCCCAGCAGAGGATGAGCAGGTGGAAGCAAGAACAGATGGAAGAGGGACCTTAATGCATTTCTTGGAGTAGGTGTGTTGGGCACAGAGGGGATGTTTTCAGTGACAATACTGTGGTGTTACCTTGGTGGGTTTAATTCGTTTGTATGCCAGGTGGATCACGCTCATGAGTGAGAGGTGTTCTGCGGGCATTAGCGCCCCTGGTGCCAAGGTTCTTGCTGTGGTGTTGTGGCAGTTCGTGCCTGACTGAAAGAAGAACGAGAACTTGACTTTCAGCCTGCAGGTGGAAATGAGTCAGGAAGAACAGCTTTCATCGAGGTCTATGAAGAATCCCTGGGAGCTGTAGTTGGCCTTTGCAGTATTCTTGGAGGATCAGTGTGCTGGATTATGAGGGATTTGAGTTCCCAAATGAGAGACTCCCCTAGGTGGTTTGGTTTCTTTGTAACCTGGTTTATTTGACATCCCAGTATCTGGGGCTTAAGGTGGTTTCAGAGGGTGGTGGATTTTTTTCTGATGTAGCAGAGATTTTTTTTGGACATGTGGTTGTCTTATTGTGTTCTTTTCTGTGTCCTTGAGAGGACTGGAGGCTGAAGGGTTTTGCCTTCCTGCTGAAGGCAAGGGAAGTTGCAGATGCGTGGCTGAGAGTAAAGCAGGAAGGTTGTTCCCAGTCCAGAGAGGTGGATGGTGGAAGGGAAGGGGAATGAGAGCTTTTGCTAAAGGCAGTGTCCGTGCTTTGTGTCGACAGTGGTGTAGCTGTTTTTTAAGAATTTTTTTTCTGGAGAAAATGAAAAGAAGATACAAAGATAGAAATAGGAGAGAAGGGGAGGCAAAGACAGGGCTCTGAGAGGCGAGAAAGTACGAAGGAAGAGAGAAAGGAAGGTAATAGAAGTAGAAAAAAACCCAACAAAACACAAAAAACCCAAGCCCAAACAAAAAAAACCCCTCCAAATAACAAAGAAAAAGAAAAAATAAAACAGACCAAATAAACAGATGTAAAGGAAGGAATTGTGGAAAGAAATAGGAGGGAGAGCTCTTGCCCAAGGGCATTTCCATCCTGTAGTGGGAGCATTGTGTAGAAATTTGCAAAATATTTTGTAAAGGGATAAAGGGAACAAAGGAAAGAAGGATGGAGAGAGAAGAGAAGGGGGAGAAAAACTACAAGAGACGAGAGTGAAAAAGAGGGCATAAAGAAAAGAAGGAATGAGAAGGGAGAGGAAAAGATAGATGAATACATAGCAGAATGAAGGAATGTATATGCAATTATGAAGAAGGAAGGAAGGAGCAGAAAAAGAGAAAGAAAGGGGAAAACTATAAACGTGTTTACTGGCGTATCACGAGCGCTACCATTGTACACAGAAAGGGAGGAGGGCGAGAAACAGAGAGAGAAAAAGAAGAGAAGAGAAAAAAACCAGAAGCTGCTCCGAAGGAATGACAGAAGGAGGGAATAAAGAACGGAAGATGACAAAGAGGAGAAAAAACCAAACGAGCAAAGGAGCTGAGCAATACGCACCGACCTTATCAGTAGTGACTGAACGGAGTTGAATCCCAACAGCCTCTGCCTCAATTACAAAAGCGTGCTAGAGCTCGGGTGCCAGGTAATTGCAGTCGGTAGATCCGGCTTGTTTGTCTTCAGTGCGGGCCCGTCTGGCACAGGACCTGCATGGAGGAGACTGGCGAACTACCAGAAGGGGTAAAGAAGAAAGCAAGGAAAAAAGCCCAAAGAATAAAGAGAAGCTCGGTAGGAAGAGACGGCGGAGGAGATGCGGAGGCGCGGGCGCTGTGCGGGAGCGTGTGAGGCGGCGGAGCAGCGCACGGTGTC
>NW_020908351.1:0-1130 GCF_003984885.1 Neopelma chrysocephalum | reverse complement strand
TATGACAGAGAACAAAAACTCTGAGCTGGCTCTGAATGAGGCTGAGTTAGTACACTGTAATCCCTGCACACTTACAGAGCAAATGGAGCAGTTCTGGAGCTTTTATTTCTCTTTCTTATATCTAAATAGACACATCTAAACATCCAAATGTTCACACATGGTGTATATATAATATATATATATAGATGTTACAATGCAGCTCTAATCTGTACAGGAACACACGTAGCTGTATTCACTCCCAGTTTTACCCATGATGTTAAGGAATGGATTTGAGCGCTCGTTTTGTTAGGAATGTCTTTTGTTTTTTTTTTTTAATAAGAAAAAAAGGAAGCTTTAAATTTTTAAATAGTTAATTAAATAATTTTTATGTTTTTATATATCATATTATATATACATAATCACATTCCAGCCTGCCCGCCCCCTCCCTTTTCCCCCCAAAGCAACTCGCACGGCAGTGAAAAGCTGAGTTACCCGGAGGCTTCGGCAGCTGCGCTTGGCGTTATTATTGTTTGTTTTCCCCCGGCGCCGAGCAGTTCCAAAGGCCAGGGAAGCGGCGGTCGGGACAGCGCGCCAAGCCAGGGGATGCAAATGTCCCGCCCTGCTGCATATTCATGAGCTCGCGGCGGGGCTTTGAGCCCTTGATCAGGCGCGGGCGAGCTTTTGGTCCCCGCCCGTGCCAAGTGCGCGGGGTTGGCCACGGGAGCTTTGCTGTTCCCCGTGGGGCGCATGGAGGATTTGTCACCGGGCGCACATGGACTCGGGAGAACTTTGCCCGCCGGAGCCGCTTTCCCCGCACCGCGAGGAAGAGCAGGGACCGCTCCCCGCCCCCAGCCCAGCGCCGCACGCCGCCTGCCCCAAACCGTGCCAGGCGCCTCAGACAGGAAATTCCTGGAGGGAAGAAACAATAAAATGTTGATCTGTTCCAAGTGCATATGAGCCTCACGCTGCTGAGCTCTCTAGAGGAGATCTGTGATTGTGCCGGGCCAGTTGGTTCAGTTTTTATCTCTTTTCCATCCACTGGCCTTGTATTGAATTGTCATTGTCCTAAAGCCCATGAGAGAGAAATGAATTGCATTTCTCGACTCTCACTGACAGTGAAATATTTCCCCTCTCTGTCTCCAGTCACACTT
>NW_020908350.1:0-442 GCF_003984885.1 Neopelma chrysocephalum | reverse complement strand
TCCCACACATCCTCAAGCTCTCCTGCTCACACTCAGGCTACCTCAGGGAAATTGGCTTTCTTGTGGTTACTGCCAGCTTAGCATTTGGTTGTTTCATTTTCATTGTGTTCTCCTATGTGCAGATCTTCAGGGCTGTGCTGAGGATCCCCTCGGAGCAGGGACGGCACAAAGCCTTTTCCACGTGCCTCCCTCACCTGGCCGTGGTCTCCCTGTTCTTCAGCACTGCCACATTTGCCCACCTGAAGCCCCCCTCCATCTCCTCCCCATCTCTAGATCTGATTGTGTCAGTGCTGTACTTGGTGGTGCCTCCAGCACTGAACCCCCTCATCTACAGCCTCAGGAATCAGGAGCTCAAGGATGCCCTGAGGAAACTGATAACTGGGTGTTTTTCAGAAGCAATAAACTCTCCTTCTTCTGCATGTTATGTACCTCATTAAAGGTC
>NW_020908349.1:0-7370 GCF_003984885.1 Neopelma chrysocephalum | reverse complement strand
AGGAGATCGTCAGTGGGGATCATTTTGGCCACCGGGAAGCGGTCCTCTAGCTGTAAGGGAGGAAGGTGGACAGTTAGACAGATGGCGATGTTGGAGTTTGTCAACCCCGTCAGGAGCGTGGGAGTCACGAAAACGCCCCTTGCCACAGCCGAGAGATGAGAGACTATTAGATAGATAGTGTTTGAATCTACTTCGGTAGACGGTGTGACTTTGATTATCTGCTCGCATTGATTTAGGACAGGTATCGGGTGGGTAATAATAAGGGTTATCCAATTTAGGGGAGTACATTGATTTTGAAGAGGGACAACTTCTGCCGGAGGTCTCCCGGTTACGGGGTAGCTGGGCGCGGTGTTTGGCGCAAGATGGAGCGCAGCTGAGGGGTTGTTTGTGTCCTCGCGCCCCCCTGAGCGCTCTGCTCCCCGTTTCCCGAATGCTCACAAGAGCATTGGCGTAGGTCGGGAAGGGAGCTGAAGGTGACTCTTCTTTTTATGTTGGGAGATTTTCTGGGAGGAAGGGGTTCACCATTTATGTTGGTCACCGACCTACAGGCCGATGACCAGTGAAAACCCTTCCCGCACCTCCGGCAGAGGGATTTGGGTACACTGGAAAGGTTGGGTTCCGAATTGGTTTTGGGGCAGTGTTTCTTAAAATGTCCTTTTTGGCCACAACTAAAACATGTTTGGGGCCCAGTGAAAGCGGCAGCCAATAGACGCGCTTTATGGGAGTTGGAGCCAATGTTTTTACAGGCTTCTATCATTTCAACCAGAGAGGGATCTTTGAGCATCTTTAAAGCTTTTTGACAATCTTCGTTAGCTTTTTCAATTACCAATTTATTAAATAGGATCTCTTGGCTTTCTTTTTGGTTGACTTGTCTTTTTATCGCTTCTTTTAGCCTTGTTATAAAATCAATAAACGGTTCTTTTGGGCCCTGATTAATGAGAGTGAAAGAGGGTGTCTGGACATATGCGTCCGCCACCCTCTTTACAGCTTCTAACGCCAATTCTTTAGTAATTTCTAAAAATTTAGGTTCGATTCGGGATTGATCCCCTCTGGTTGAGTAGCTTCCCTCACCATAGAGCATGTCTATTGCCTGCCGCACTGGGATACCCCTTCTCTCCATTTTTTCATTAACGTAAGTCACAATCAATTTTTTCCACTCAGCCTCGAATACCGAGGACTGAATAGTTGTAAAGAGGCCATTAATGACCGCCCTTATGTCATAGGGAATTAGTAGGTAGGCAAGGAAGAAGGACTCCAGGAGACCGATCGTATATGGCGCTCCCAGGCCATACTCAACCATGGCTTTCTTTATATCCTTCAACATGGGATATGAGATCGGTCTCCACTCCGGAGCCTTCCCTTCTTCCAAAAATATCGGAAAGGCCTTTAAAAACTCCGTGTCATTAGCCTGAGCGGCCTCCTCTCTGAAAGGCTTCCATATGTTGGGCATATCGTTGTGCCTTTCAGGGGAGCGCCGTGTGTGGCTTGTGTCATTATCTGGGTCGGTATCGGTGTAGCGGCAGGCAGGGTAGGCCTTGTTGTTACGGGCCCTATGGGCGCGGCCATGTTGCTGGAAGCCGGCTTTGACCTTTGGCCTAGCCCCGCCCCTCGCCTCCCTTTCCCCCCCGGAAGGTGACCTCTCAGGGGAGGAGGCGGAGCTGGAGGGAGTGGATGAACACGTGGGCGACTCAGGGGAGGGGTCTCTGACGCGCGCAGGAGGGGGCGGAGGTGGTCTGGAGGGTGGTGCTATGAGGGCCCGCCCCCTTCTTTCCCGCGCTGATGGTTCCCGCGGTGCTTTTTCCCGCCTCCGTCTCGCGCGTCCCTCGTCTCCCTCCTCCTCGCCGCCATTTCGTGTTCGCTGTGATGGTGTCTTCTCCCTCCCGCCATCTTGTGAACGCCGCGATGTATGTGACGCAGTTGTTTTTTCGTGTCGATTAGTTGGTACATGGAGGCTGCTATTCTCGTTCATCATTTGGTGCTGTAGCACCATCAGAACTAGCCTCCAGGCAATGAGTGCTTTTTTTGCCTTTCGGTCACCCCTTTCATTATCACGCCATAGGCTGTATCCAATTGCTTGCCATTCTTCGGCTGTGGTGTCGTCTGTTAACTTATGATTTTTATTGTCCAGCCATTTAGCAAGCGCCTTGGCGGATTTCTTATCCAAGGGGTGACCGTGCTCAATGATGAAATCTTTAAGGCGTCTGTATACGAATTTTTGGGAGGTGGACAGTGTAAGTCCCATCTCGGTGTTATGGAGATCCTCCCTTTTCTGTTCAAAACGTGGGGGTGTTGGTGTTGGGGTAGGTGTGGAATGTCCCCAGCTGCTCACCTTGTCCGGTGCGTCGACCCGTGCAGCTCTGTAGCCCACAGTCGTCCGTCCAGCTGGGGGGACCGGCGGGACGATCACCTCTCCGGCGACGCCTGAGCCCGAGTGGAGACACAGGAGTTTCCTCAATGTGAGGGACCTCCAACTGTGCCCCACGTTGGGCGCCACTTGCCACGGCCCGAGGGGTAAAGGGAGTTGGGACGCGGCACTGCGAATAAGGGTCAGGACACAGTTGAAGGTCGGGGAAGCAATGCCAGTTTATTCAGGGAAAACAGGGACTTAAATAGGGTAGGTCTGAGGGGAGGATTCAGAACTGGGGAGGAGCATGGGATTGACAACCCAGGGAAAACAATGATTGGAGGGTGAGGGAGAGGTAGGTGTAACTTAGGAGTATCTAGGGGAAAGGGCCAATGGGAGCTCACTCTGCACTGCGGCAAACCTTAGCCAATCAGCAGCAGAGGAGCGGGAAAGTAGGGGAGAACAAGGAGGTAAACAACTTAAGGCGGGAAAACCTGAGGGAGAAGAAGGGACAAAATGGAGGGTACATTAAAATTTCATAAAAACCACTGACAAACAGGGGTACAACAGTGGGAACAAATAACACTGTAAAACTGGGGAAGATAACAGTCCGTCCGGGATATGAAAGTCCATTCCATGTGTTCAGATTCCATAGTCCATTCAGTTCCCATACAGTTCTCTCCATTTCTTGAATCTCTCCCAGTCTGATAATTGATCCTCCACATCTCCCCCTTCTTTATTTACTTGCACAACGTTGGCGTTGATTGACTTCAGGAACAGCTGGCGGAAACAAACAAAAAGACAGGGCAAGCAAGTGCACAAAGCAAAAAGACCGCCCACAGAAATTAGAGCCAGAATTAAGATTTTTCTAAGCCAATTAGGAATTGATGGGAACTTAAGCCAATTAAACATTCCGTCTATTCCCTCATCTCGGGATTGGCGGATATCTTGGACTAGACCTTTTAATTTATCAATACTCTGGTGGATCGATTGAGCATGATCTGAGAAGTTCATGCAGCACATGCCTTCGAACTCTTGGCACCCATGGCCATGTGCCAAGAGTAGGAAGTCGATGGCTGCACGATTCTGTAAACTGACTTCTTTTAATTTCTGTGTGTCTGCTAATAATCCCTCTATCGCTGTTGTTGTTGCGTTAGCTTCCTTCGTCAGCCAGCAACCGAGGTGGGTAAGAAGTGAAAGTGCGTGAGATGTTCCTATTCCAGAAAATACACCAAAGGAAGCCCAGTAATTTTTTATTTTTGGCCAAATGTTAATCTGAGAGTCACAGTCTGCAGGGAATGGTAAGGGTGGTGGAGCAGTCCAGGAGGGTGGAACAAGGAGAGGAGGTGTTTTGGGAGCAGGAGCAGCGAGAGGTACTGGGGGTTTGGGAGGTGTAGGACGAGGTTTTGGGAGGACTGGACGTTCATATAAGACAAATGTTCTTTTGGTTCTGCTAATTGTTGACGAAGGGGAATTTGGAGTCTGATCTTGTAGGGAGGAGTCGAGAAGCTGAAATTTGGCTGGATTGAAAAGGGCAAGTTTTCCCACTGTGCAAGGACCACCTTCTGGGTACGCAGGGATCCCCTGCCATGCTCGGTCCCCGCACAGGAGGAAATACCCTTGAGGGAGTTTCCTCCACCTCGGTATCGTCTCCGTGGTCACCGCAGTGATCACAGAGTGGTTGCACCAGGACGAAGGAAGCTCACGATAGATGGGTTTATTAGCAGAGACATTAAATGGAGTGAATAATTTGGGTTCTGTGTAGCGGTGGAATAAGATGCAGGTGTTAGTAGGGATTGTACCAAAAAGATCGATCTCTTGAGGGGGATCGAAGGAGAGATGAGTGCGAGAGACAGCTTGGGCAAGAGTGGCAGAAGTGAAAGGAAGAGGGTCTGTAATTCGAGTTAGTGGTAAAAATGAATTCCAATCGCTAACTGAGGAGATAGGGACGCCTACAAGACAAGTTTGGAAGGGGTTGCCAGCGCCCGATTGGGCCAGACACAGAGTGTCTGTTCCCGTAGCCTTTGCCAACGTTACCCACAGATTTTCATTGGGTTGGTTCATCCAGTTCTTGAGGGGGAATGATGTGGAGACGTCGGTAAGATTCAGAGTTATGATGACGAAGGTGGAGAGGTAGATGGTCTGCATGTCTCGTCTCGTTCTTGATGTATCTTTATTCGTCGGGTTGGGACCCACTTTGGTCCTGTTGGTCCTGCAATACATGCGTACCCTTTCCCCCATGTGATCAGGGGGAAAGGGCCCGTCCATGATTCTGTTATTGCATCTTTGTACATGATTTTTGCTTTTTGTTTACTTAGAGCATCTTCTGATTTAAAGTGTTTATCTATGGGACTTCTGTCTGCGTGAGTTTCTTGTTCCTCTGCTAAATTTAAAAAATTTAATACATACATAACCTTTTCCAATCTTTCTTGGGGAGTTAGGCCAATACTCCCCCTCTTTTGTTTATTGAGTAAATTTTTGATGTTTTGGTGGGCCCGTTCTACTATACCCTGTCCTGTGGGGTTGTGAGGAATTCCAGTGGTATGGTGAATTCCCCAGTCGTCAAAAAACTTTTTCGTGTCTGCAGATACATAGGATGGTCCATTATCGGTTTTAATTTGTTTGGGGACTCCCATCCTAGCAAAAGCAGACAGGAAATGTTTTTTGACGTCTCTGCTTTTTTCGCCAGAATGCGCGGTGGCTACAATCATTTTTGAAAATGTGTCCACAGACACATGAACATATTTTAATTTTCCAAATTCTGGTACGTGTGTAACGTCAGATTGCCAAATTTCCAGTGCTGACAGCCCCCTGGGATTTGTCCCCTCTGGAACCAGTGGGGCAATTTTTTGGCAATCAGGACAGGCTTTTAGAATTTCTTTTGCTTGGGTTAATTTGAGGCCGAATTGTTTTTTTAGCGATCGCGCATTCTGGTGGAAAAATTCATGTGAAATCTTTGCTTGTTGAAACAAATTTGGGGTAACCACCATACCTGCCAGATGGTCGGCGATCTGGTTTCCCTCAGCCACAGGACCTGGTAGAGTAGTGTGGGACCTCGTGTGGACAATATAATATCTGAATTCTCTAATTTCAATTAGAAACAACAATTCTTTCAGCAAATTAGACAATTTTTCATTAGATACTTCTTTTAGATACGAGTTTTCAATCCTTTTGACAATGCCCACAACGTATGCCGAATCTGAAACGATATTAATTGGTTCTTTATTGAAAATTTGGAAGGCGCGAACAACTGCTGATAATTCTACAATCTGTGGGGAACCTTGTACCTTGTGAATGTCTTGGTGCCAATTATCTTTTTGTTTCCAAACAATTACCGCGTTTCCAGTTCTCCCTGAGCCATCGGTAAAAATGGTTTTTGCATTTTTAATTGGTAAGTCCGATTGCATAACTTTTAGTTTTAATGGAATTGGGATTAGTCTTTGCAAAAACGGGCACGCCGGGAGGTGAAATTTGACTTCTCCCGGGTAACCCCCGATGGCGATTTGGAAGTCTGTAGAATTTTGCAGCAGTTGTTCCAGATGTTCAGAAGTCAATGGGAGGTAGATGTAATTTGGTTCTTCCCCACTGAGTTCTAAACACCTGGTGCGGCCTTTAAAAATCAGCTTGCCAATCATCTCTGCCAATGTTATAATTGTCTTTGAAAATTGATGGGGGAGGAACAGCCACTCCCACAGACAGAAGTCTTTTCCATCAGTTGCGAATTGTCCCAATATGGCTAGTGGTTGGTGTCTTTCTCTGATGATTACTAGTGAGGATGGCAGTCCCTCCATCCTACGATTTGTTTGTCTCTCAGATATCTTTGTTTCGACGGTGGCAAGGGCTTTTTTGGCGTTAGGTGTTAAGAATCTGGGGGAGGACAGATCTGCATCTCCTTTGAGGAGCTCGAACAGTGGGTGCAGATCACCGGTTGTGATCCCTAGCACAGGTCGGATCCAATTGATCGCTCCCAGCAGCTTTTGGAGGTCATTTAAAGTTCGGACCTTTTTGTCAATTTCTACTGATTGTGGTTTTATAGTTTTTGTGTTGATTTGGAGTCCGAGGTACCTCCAAGGTGCTTCTCTCTGTATCTTTTCAGGGGATATCTCCAATCCATTTGAATTTAGAGCCGTAATTGTGGCGTCCAATGTTTGCCTGACAGATAATTTGGTTTTTGCGCAAATCAAAACATCATCCATATAATGGAAGATGATTGACTGCGGAAATTTTCTTCTAATTGGTTCCAACACTTTTGCCACAAACATTTGACAAAGTGTTGGAGAATTTTTCATCCCCTGGGGAAGCACTTTCCACTGGAACCTGCGGTGGGGTTCACAAACGTTGATGGCAGGGACTGAAAATGCGAATTTTGCCGAATCAGCCGGATTTAAGTATATGTGGAAAAAACAGTCCTTAATGTCGATTACCACTAGGGGCCATTCAGCAGGGAGCATAGATGGAGAAGGCATTCCCTGCTGGAGGGCTCCCATTGGTTCGAGGACTTCGTTTACTTTGCGCAGGTCCTGGAGAAATCTCCAGGCACCTGAGGACTTTTTGATGACGAACACTGGAGTGTTCCAGGGACTGGTGGAAGGCTCCAGATGTCCTTTAGCCAATTCTTGATTAACTAGGTCATTTAAAATTTGCAGCTTTTGTTTGGGAAGGGGCCACTGATCTACCCAAACTGGCGTCTCTGTTTTCCAGACCAGTCTGGGCAGCTGCAATTGCTCAGTGACCCCTCCTAAAAATTTTCCTCCGTCCCTAGTGTCAGTTGCCACTGTTCCATGGCATCTCTTCCCCAAAGCGTGACCGGTATGTTTAATACATACGGTTGTAGAGTTGCAGATCTGCCCTCTGGCCCGTAGACTGTTACCACTTCACGGCTCCTGACAGGGTGTTGGACTCCTCCTACACCGCTGACCCTTGTGTCTGTCGTGTGGGCTGGCCAGCTGTGTGGCCAGTCCCTGGAGGCAATGATGGTGACGTCCGCTCCCGTGTCCAAAAGACCCTCCACCGTCACCCTCTGCGG
>NW_020908348.1:0-376 GCF_003984885.1 Neopelma chrysocephalum | reverse complement strand
TAGAACCTGTGACTCAGACCTTGTGTGTTCAGTGGAGGAGTTTGGGAGATGGTGAATGAGTGTTATTCTGATAAAGAGCAAAACCTAACATTTGCATTGACAGCTGATGACAAGGAAGTAACATTATGACCCTTAATTAAAACTGAAACCACAAATGATTGTCAGGGTCAGCAAACTGCTACTAAAATGGTGCCATATACAGCTACAGAGATGTGAAGGTCTGGCCATAAATCAGGTGAGATTGAAATCCGGTCGATATTAAAGCAGTGGGATGCTGAGAGGCCAGGTGTGCTTCCCGGGGAGCAAAGAGTTAAAATCACTGCAGTAAACAGAGCAAGGGGGATCTGCCAAACTGCTGAGGTTACTTTATGGCTCC
>NW_020908347.1:0-1702 GCF_003984885.1 Neopelma chrysocephalum | reverse complement strand
GGTGAGTTTCCTGAGGATGGGGCTCCTAGTTCTGGGATGCTTCCGCACTGGGGGTGCAGGGAGAGGGACCCCGCACCTGCTCTGTGTCTCACAGCCCCATGTGCTGCAGCCCTGCACCCACGCTTTTGAGTTGAGTTAATTTCCCCTGCTGGTTAACTTTTAAACCAGCACAAGAGGCATATCGGGCTCCTTCTCAGGGAGCAGGTAACTCTTTCTGCTGCATTTTATTTCTGTGGCAGGAGGCACCAGAGCAGCTGTGGTGAGCAAAATAAGATTTTCTCCTAGGAATTGCAGTTCTTTGGAAGTGACCTGAAATATCTTATTAGATGCTTTATCAGACATGGAAGAGAAACTCAGGGGTGATGCAGAGATGCACCCTGTTGTGTATCTCCTGTGGCAGGGGTTTTGTCTTATCTTCTATCTCCCAACTTCAGGTCTGATGTGCACTCTTTCCCTGGCTCCTCTCTGCAGGTTCCCTGGTGTGGACATTGTTCCAGAGGCTCACCATTTCTCCTGCTAAATCCAAAGCCTCTATTGGAAATCAGACTGGAGTACCCCATCCACCCAATTAATTGGAACCAATGAATACAAAATGAGATGCTGCCGTGGTATTTGCGGATGTGGAAGGGTGGCTCAGTTCCACATTTTACTTCGAGTTGGCAAGGCTTGACGAAATTCCTGAAGGCATAGCAATAGGTGAAAGAAAGGGATCCCAAGGAAGAGGTTTTCCCACAGAAAACCCAGTCCTCAGGTACAAGTGGTAACAAACAAGTGTTTAGAAAATCAAGCTAGAGATTGTGTATGATTAAGCGCTTTTAAAGCTCTTCATGGACTCACAGAATGTTAAGGGTTGGAAGGTTTCTTTTAAAGATTATCCAGCCCCAATCCCCCCTGGCATGAGCAGGGACACCTCTCACTAGACCAGGTTGCTCAAGGCCTTATCCAACCTGGCCTTGAACACCCCCAGGGTTGGGGCATCCACAACCTCTCTGGGCAACCTGTTCCAGTGTCTCACCACCCTCACAGTAAAGAATTTCTTCCTGATATGTAACCTAAATTTCCCCTCTTTCAGTTTGTACCCCTTACTCCTTGTCCTATCACACAGTTCCTGCTGAAGAGTCTCTCTCTGGCTTCCCCCTGGTGGGGGCCCCTTCGGATACTGGAAGGTTGCCATGAGTCTCCATGCAACCTTCCCTTTTCCAGCCCCAACTTTCTCAGCCTGTCTTCGTAGGGGAGGTGCTCCAATCCTCTTTATCAACTTCGTGGCCCTCCTTTGGACTGGCTCCAACAGGAGGTCCATGTCCTTCCTGTGCTGAGGGCCCCGGAGCTGGATGCAGTGCTCCAGGTGGGGTCTCACCAGAGCAGTGTAGAGGGGCAGAATCCCCTTCCTCGGCCTGCTGGCCACGCTGCCTTGGACGCAGCCCAGGACGCAGCTGGGCTTTCAGGGCTGGGGCCCCACACTGCTCCCTGCCGTTCTGAGATCAGCAAACACGCTCAGCCCCGAGCAGCTGACACGCCCTGGATCCCGCCCACAGGCCCTTCCGGGGAAGGAAGGCCGTCCCGCTCCCGCCACGCCGCCCTTCGCCGCGGTCGCGGGGGCGCGGCGCGGGGCCGGCGGTGTGCGCTGCCCTCGCGTGGGGCGCGGGAGAAGCGCAGACGCCGCCGCCGCCCGCCCGCCCGCCCGCCCCGCGGCATCCTCCGG
>NW_020908346.1:0-2487 GCF_003984885.1 Neopelma chrysocephalum | reverse complement strand
CTGAAAAGCAAGAGTTACAACTCGAAGTTCCACAAATTGAGGAGAATCCTCTTGATGAACATAATCAAAACCTCACCAGGTTCCATAAGAGTGGAATTACTTATAGTGGGAATTTGAAGAGTTCATATACCATCCAGAATAAGGACTCACTATGGTTCAACAGAATTATGTTACACATCTTTTTTTTTTTTAATATAATCTTGACACTTACCGAAAGTATTTTTAAGTCTGCATTTCCACACAGTTTCTCTCTCTCACACAGTCTTTTTCCCAGCATACATAGGTGGCCACCTCAGTCATCCATCACTCACACACACATTTCAAATATTTATTAGCTGTGTACTTCTTATCAGTCTCATAACTTGTGGGGGGAATGTATGCCACATTTGGTAACATTAAATTAGAAATCTTGTACAACTTTCCATGCAAAAGACAAGTACAACAGGAAAGGCCAGGATACCATCCTGGGAAGTTTCAAACCATTTCATAGAACAAGGACACCCTTATTTCATCACAAAAATTCCAGTTTCCACTCAGGGTACGTACACCTTTCCAAAAAGAACCAGGATCTCTAGGCGACTTCTGCAGGGGGCAGGACTACCCCCTTTTGTCTTCCCTTCTTCACCTTTTCCCGCTCTTTGCCCCCCCCCGCGTCTCCCGTGGAGAGGGAGGGAGGGAGGGGGAGGAGGGGGAATAGAGGTTGGGTTCATTCGGAGAAAAATTGAGAAGAGGAGTTAAATTGCCTTTGCTCTCCTCATGTCGCAACTTTAGCTATGTGGTCTGTAGAAAAAGAATGATACATAGGAGGAGAGGAACAGATGGACAGATGGACACGTTCTGGGGAGGGAGGGAGGGGGAGAAGGTGGCGGTGTCAAACAGGGGAGAAGACAGACAGTCCCCCCACTGCACCGCCTGACACTGCGGCCGCCGCTGCCAGCCCGCCGCGAAAGTAGAATTACTGAAGAAGAGGGGGGGATACCCCCCCTTCATACCGCTCGGGACCATGGCTGTCAGCAGCACGGGGGAAACAGACCCCCCTGCCGTCCGCTGTGCCGGCCCTTGGGGCCGCGGCCGCGCCCACCCGTAGCCAGCGCCGCACAGGGCACAGCGGTGCCCAAGGTCGGCGCCGCAGGCGCCGGGCACGGAGTTGCCTCTGCACACGGAGTTGCCGCCGGTGCGTACGTGGGCGCGCCGCTCGGAGCCGGGGCTGCCGCAGCGATCCCGCCGGCCCCCGGCTCTGCAGCCCGCGGCAGTGCGCCGGCCGGGGCCACGCACGGCACCGCAACCGCGCACGGAGCCTCTGCCGATGTCGCCGGCCCGCCAACCCCCGCGCCGGGGTCGGGGCCGGGGCCGCTCCGCCCGGAGCCGGCGCCTGGGACTGCAGCTGCTACCAGTCCGCCGGCACCCAGGGCCGCGCCGTGGTTGCCGCTGCCCGCGCGGGCACAGACGGACTCGGCAGCGCCGAGTCTGGACCCGGTGCCACTTTACAAACACTTGGAGCGGGCGGACCCGGCACGGCTGCACAGCCCGGCACCGGGAACACAGCCGCAAGCGGGCTGCGCAGTCCCGTAGCAGAGCTCGGTCGAGAAGCAGGAAGCTTCTTAAGGTGGAAATCAGTCACAGCGTTCATAAGATCGTTTCTCGGTCCATCAGTAGCACATTCATGCCGAAGCTGTCCTTGATTATCTTGGACAAGTACTGCCGAATCGCTGGCACCGCGTTCATCTTGCTGGGGCAGCTCGGCTGCCCCGGGCCCCGCTCCGCGACCTCCGATCCTGCTTCGGCTCCCTTCGGCTCCGCTCGGGCCCTCTTCTTTACCACTCTAATGTCCTCCCAGATAAAGCAGCCTCTCTCCATTCCGAAGACACAACAGTAACAAGCGACGAAACTTAGCTTGATCGCGTCTAACACCAAGACGCCGTAACAAAGCTTTCCAGGCGATAAAAACACGCCTTTCGTTTGCACTCATGGTCTGCCCCCATAGTGACTAGGAAAAAAAATCTCAGGAGCTCACCTGTGCCTTACCAAGTGCCAGATGCACTTGGGATCTCCAGGCAACTTGTGCCTTCCAAGTGTCGGCAGAAACACTTGCGCCTTCAGGTGTGAAAAAATAATCGGACCCAGATCCCGCAGCATCCCGCTGCTAAACAGCTCCTGAGCACCAAGACCTTGCTGCCTCGCCCCACAGCTTAATTACCTCTGGTCGTGATACTCCAGACGACACGAGCGATACTCGACAGTCCTTTTCTGGTTCCTCACACGGGCCGCACCATTGTCGCAGGGGGGTAACTGTCGTGGGGTCTTGGTCCATGGGGGAAGAAAGACACACGACACGTAAAGGTAGTGAGACAAAGAGATGTCTGCCTGCTCAGCGCAGCAGGCAGCCTTTATTGAGCTTGCCAACTTCACACACAACACAAACATATTCCTACAACACCACCCAGGAATCCAAGCACCTGCACATTATCAAACCGTCTTAACCTTGTA
>NW_020908345.1:0-4020 GCF_003984885.1 Neopelma chrysocephalum | reverse complement strand
CTCCGGCGTCGCCTGAGCCCGAGTGGAGACACAGGAGTTTCCTCAATATGAGGGACCTCCAACTGTGCCCCACGTTGGGCGCCACTTGCCACGGCCCGAGGGGTAAAGGGATTTGGGACGCGGCACTGCGAATGAGGGTCAGGACACAGTTGAAGGTCAGGGAAGCAATGCCAATTTATTAAGGTAAAACAGGGACTTAAATAGGGTAGGTCTGAGGGGAGGACTCAGAACTGGGGAGGAGCATGGGATTGACAACTCAGGGAAGGCAAGGATTGGAGGATGAGGGAGAGGTAGGTGGGACTTTGGAGTATCTAAGGGAAAGGGCCAATGAGAGCTCACTCTGCACTGCGGCAAACCTTGGCCAATCAGCAGCAGAGGAGCGGGAAAGCAGGGGAGAACAAGGGAGTAAACAAGTTAAGGCGGGAAAACCTGAGGGAGAAGAAGGGACAAAATGGAGGGTACATTAAAATTTCATAAAAGCCAGTGGCGAACAGGGGTACAACAGTAAGAACAAATAACACAGTAAACTGGGGAAAATAACAGTCAGTCCGTGGGGAGAAAGTCCATTTCATGTGTTCAGAGTCCATTCAGTTCCCATACAGTTCTCTCCACTTCTTGTATCTCTCCCAATCTGATAATTGATCCTCCACATCTCCCCCTTCTTTATTTACTTGCACAACGTTGGCGTTGATCGATTTCAGGAATAGCTGGCGGAAACAAACAAAAAGACAGGGCAAGCAAGTGCACAAAGCAAAAAGACCACCCACAGAAATTAAAGCTAAAATTAATATTCTTCTAAGCCAATTAGGAATTGATGGGAACTTAAGCCAATCGAACATTCCATCTAACCCCTCATTGTGGGACTGGTGAATGTCTTGGACCAAACTTTTTAACTGATCAATGCTTTTGTGGATCGATTGTGCATGATCGGAGAAGTTCATGCAGCACATGCCTTCGAACTCTTGGCACCCGTGGCCATGTGCCAAGAGTAGGAAGTCTATGGCTGCACGGTTCTGCAGGCTAACTTCTTTTAATTTCTGAGTGTCTGCTAGTAATCCCTCTATCGCTGTTGTTGTTGCATTCGCTTCCTTCGTAAGCCAGCAACCGAGGTGGGTGAGAAGTGAAAGCGCGTGGGAAGTTCCTATTCCTGAAAATACACCAAAGGAAGCCCAGTAATTTTTTATTTTAGGCCAAATATTAATATTGGAATCACAGTCTGCAGGGAATGGTAAGGGTGGTGGAGCGGTCCAGGAAGGTGGAACAAGGAGAGGGGGTGTTTTGGGTGCTGGGGCAGCAAGGGGTACTGGGGGTTTGGGAGGTGTGGGACGAGGTTTTGGGAGGACTGGGCGTTCATACAAGACAAATGTTCTTTTGGTTCTGCTAATTGTCGACGAGGGAGAATTTGGAGCCTGATCTTGTGGGGAGAAGTCTGGGAGTTGAAATTTAGCTGGATTAAAAAGGGCAAGTTTTCCTACTGTGCAAGGTCCGCCTTCTGGGTATGCAGGGATTCCCTGCCAAGCCCGGTCCCCGCACAGGAGGAAAAACCCTTGGGGGAGTTTTCTCCACCTCGGTATTGTCTCCGTGGTCACCGCAGTGATCACGGAGTGGTTGCACCAGGAAGAAGGAAGCTCGCGATAGATGGGCTTATTAGCAGAGACATTAAACGGAGTAAATAATTTGGGTTCTGTGTAGCGGTGGAACATGATGCAGGTATTAGTAGGGACCGAACCAAAAAGATCGATTTCTTGGGGAGGGTCAAAAGAAAGATGGGTGCGAGAGACAGCTTGAGCAAGAGTAGCGGAAGTAAAAGGAAGAGGATCTGTAATTCGGGTGAGTGGTAAAAATGCATTCCAATCGTTAGTAGAAGAAATAGGGACACCTACGAGACAGGTCTGAAAAGGATTGCCAGCGCCCGACTGGGCCAGACACAGAGTGTCTGTTCCCGTTGCTTTTGCCAACGTTACCCATAGATTTTCATTTGGTTGGTTCATCCAGTTCTTTAGGGGGAATGATGTGGAGGTGTCGATGAAACTTAAGGCGATGGTGAGGAGAGTGGAGAGGTAGATGATTCGCATGTTGTGTCTTGTCCGTGATGTATCTTTATCCTTCGGGTTGGGACCCACTTTGGTCCTGTTGGTCCTGCAATACATGCGTACCCTTTCCCCCATGTGATCAGGGGGAAAGGGCCCGTCCACGATTCTGTTATTGCATCTTTGTACATGATTTTTGCCTTTTGCTTGTTCATTACATCTTCTGATTTAAAGTGTTTATCTATGGGACTTCTGTCTGTGTGAGTTTCTTGTTCCTCTGCTAAATTTAAAAAATTTAATACATACATAACTTTTTCCAATCTTTCTTGGGGAGTTAGGCCAATACTCCCCCTCTTTTGTTTATTGAGTAAATTTTTAATGTTTTGATGGGCCCGCTCTACTATACCCTGTCCTGTGGGGTTGTGAGGAATTCCAGTGGTATGGTGAATTCCCCAATCATCAAAAAACTTTTTCGTGTCCGCTGATACATAGGATGGTCCATTATCGGTTTTAATTTGTTTGGGGACTCCCATCCTAGCAAAAGCAGACAGGAAGTGTTTCTTGACATCTCTGCTTTTTTCCCCAGAATGCGCGGTAGCTACAATCATTTTTGAAAACGTGTCCACAGACACATGAACATACTTTAATTTGCCAAATTCCGGTACGTGTGTGACATCAGATTGCCAAATTTCCAGTGCTGACAGCCCCCTGGGATTTGTCCCCTCTGGAACCAGCGGGGCAATTTTTTGGCAATCAGGGCAAGCTTTTAGAATTTCTTTTGCTTGTGATAATTTGAGGCCGAATTGTTTTTTTAGCGATCGCGCATTCTGGTGGAAAAATTCATGCGAAATTTTCGCTTGTTGGTACAAATTTGGGGTAACCACCATACCTGCCAGATGGTCGGCGATCTGGTTTCCCTCAGCCACAGGACCTGGTAGAGTGGTGTGGGACCTCGTGTGGACAATATAATATCTGAATTCTCTGATTTCAATTAGAAACAATAACTTTTTCAACAAATTAGATAATTTTTCATTGGATACATCTTTTAAGTATGAATTTTCGATTCGTTTGACGATGCCCACAACATAAGCCGAATCAGAAACGATATTAATTGGTTCTTTATTGAAAATTTGGAAGGCGCGAACAACTGCTGATAATTCTACGATTTGTGGGGAACCTTGTACTTTGTGAATGTCTTGTTGCCAATTATCTTTTTGTTTCCAAACAATTACTGCGTTTCCAGTTCTCCCTGAGCCATCAGTAAAAATGGTTTTTGCATTTTTAATTGGTAGGTCTGATTGCATGACTTTTAGTTTTAATGGAATTGGAATTAGTCTTTGCAAAAACGGGCACGCCGGGAGGTGGAATTTGATTTCTCCCGGGTAACCTCCGATGGCGATTTGAAAGTCTGTGGAATTTTGCAGCAGTTGTTCCAGATGTTCAGAAGTCAGTGGGAGGTAAATGTAGTTTGGTTCTTCCCCACTGAGTTCTAAACACCTGGTGCGGCCTTTGAAGATTAATTTGCCAATCATCTCTGCTAAAGTTACGATCGTTTTGGAAAATTGGTGGGGGAGGAACAACCACTCCCACAGACAGAAGTCTTTTCCACTGGTTGTAAATTGTCCCAAAATCGCTAGCGGTTGGTGTTTTTCTCTAATGATTACTAGTGAGGATGGCAGTCCCTCCATCCTTCTGTTGGATTGTCGCTCGGATATTTTTGTTTCGACTGTAGCAAGGGTCTTTCTAGCGTCTGATGTTAAAAACCTGGGGGAGGACAGATCTGCATCTCCTTTTAAAAGTTCGAACAGTGGGTGCAAATCACCGGTTGTGATCCCCAGCACAGGTCTGATCCAATTGATCGCTCCCAGTAGCTTTTGGAGGTCGTTCAAAGTTCGGACTTTTTTGTCAATTTCAACTGATTGGGGCTTGATAGTTTTTGCATCAATTTGAAGTCCGAGGTACCTCCAAGGTGCTTCTCTCTGTATCTTTT
>NW_020908344.1:0-704 GCF_003984885.1 Neopelma chrysocephalum | reverse complement strand
TTGTGCCCCACGCGAAGGGCGCCATCTGTGATGTCTCCATGACCAGGCTTCACGAACGAAGATTTGGGAAGGGCTCTACCCACTTTTCTTGCAAGCGCGTTGGTGTCTAAAAAGGCCAATACGAGAAAGGCAAGTCCGGTTGCAAAAGACACAGCAGAAAGACTCCTTAGAGGGTATATTCTGCAAGGCTCGATTCGATTCTTTCTGCGTTGATCTGTGATATATTAATGTAAAATAAAGAGACAGGACTCGGCAGGTATCTTTATTTCAATCTTTATTTAAAAAAAAACAAAACAAAACAAAAACAAAAAAAAAAAAAAAAACAAAACCAAGTGCCTCCTTATAACAGCCCGTTTCCAGGACCATGTGTCCTCCTAGAACACATGTTCCCTCTTAGACTGCTCCAGGAGCCATGACAGCCCGTTTCCAGGAACATGTGTCCTCTTAGAACACATGGTCCCTCTTAGGCTGCTCCAGGAACAGCCCGTTTCGGGGAACACGTGTCCTCTTAGAACACATGGTCCCTCTTAGGCTGCTCCAGGAACCATGACAGCCCATTTCCAGGAACACGTGTCCTCTTAGAACACATGGTCCCTCTTAGGCTGCTCCAGGAACAGTCCGTTTCCAGGAACATGTGTCCTATTAGAACACATGGTCCCTCTTAGGCTGCTCCAGGAACCAGAGGACATGCGTCAGCCTGACCA
>NW_020908343.1:0-703 GCF_003984885.1 Neopelma chrysocephalum | reverse complement strand
ACAGCCCCAGGCAGCCCTTGCTCTGCCCCTCTGGGCTCCCTCCAGCTGTCCCTGGGGCTTCAGGGGAACCTGCTGGCACACAGCTGAAGGAAATCATGATCTTCCTTCTCTCAGCTGGGCACAGACACTTCTTTCAGCACTGTCATTTCTCCAAACAGACACAGAGTTAAGTCCAACAGTCCCCTTTTCATGTCCCATCATTAGACAGGAAACCCAGACAGTGCCCAGGAGGGATCTCCTTCACCTGCACTGAGGGAAGGGACTCAGCTGAGTCAACAGAGGTGTCTCATTGTGGCTCTGCAGACCTGGGGCCAGAAGGACACTCAGCTCCCTCCACAACCCCCATGGGCTGGGATTCCTCCTGCCCCACTTCAGTGGGCCCAAAACAGGCCCCTGCAGGTGACTCCTTGTCCCAGCTCCCCTGGGAATGAAGGAAGACCAAAGCCAGGAGTGACCTGCAGGGACACAAAGCCCTGGTTCCTTCTGAGGGGCCAGAGGTGACTGAGATTCCTGCTGGGAACTGCAGGCTCCAGTGGAGCAGTTCCTAGGGACAGAGCAGCAGCTGTGGAATCTTCTTGGAGGCTGCTGGGACATTGCTTTGGCCAACTTCAGTGGCAGAAGGTGCCCACATGTAGGACAGGGGAACCTGTCACTGCTCCTTCTGTCCAGGGCAGCCCCTAGAGGTGTTCAGGTGACCAAATGG
>NW_020908342.1:0-1072 GCF_003984885.1 Neopelma chrysocephalum | reverse complement strand
CACTGGAAAGGCACCAGGACAGGATGCAAAGAGTCCCAGAGGTTTGTGCAGGGTGTGGGTCAAGACAGCCCTTGGGACACAGGCCTTTAGAGCACAGCTGGCAGGTTGGTGGAGAAGAGTGAGGCTCATCTGCATCTGCTTCTTTCCAAGAGGAACCAGGAGGTTACCATGGAAACTGACTGTAGCGATGGGAATGTATGGTGGTTGCCATGGTAACGGATTATTGAAATGGGAATGTGTGATGGTTGCCATGGTAACCGACCATAGCAATGGGACTTTATGATGGTTGTCATGGTAACTGACCGTAGCAATGGGAATGTTTGCTGGTTGCCATGGTAACTGACTGTAGCAGCAGGAATTTATGATGGTTGCCATGGTAACCGACCGTAGTGATAGGAATGTGTGATGGCTGCCATGGTAACCAACTATAGCAATGTGAATGTATGATGGTTGCCATGGTAACTGACCATAGCAGTGGGAAGTAGGATAGTTGTCATGGTAATCAACTGTAGCAACAATGTCTGATGGTTGCCATGGTAACTGACCGTAGCATTTGGAATGTATAACGGTTGCCATGGTAACTGACCATAGCAATGGGAATATGATCGTTGCCATGGTAACTGACTGTAGCAGTGGGAATGTATGATGGTTGCCATAGTAACTGACAGTAGAAACGGGAATGTATGGTGGTTGCCATGGTAACCAACTGTACCAGTGGGAAGTATGATGCTTGCCATAGAAAATGACTGTCGCAATGAGAATCCATGATGGTTGCCATGGTAACTGACTGTAGGAACAGGAATGTATGATAGTTGCCATAGTAACTGATGGGACTGTATGAGGGTTGCCATGGTAACTGACCGTAGCAAGGAATGTATGCTTGTTGCCATGGTAACTGACAATAGCAATGAGAATGTATGATGGTTGCCATGGTAACTGACCGTCGCAATGGCACTGTGTGATGGTTGCCATGGTAACTGACCATAGCAGTGGGAAGTATGATAGTTGTCATAGTAACTGACTGCAGCAATGGGAATGTCTGATGTTTGGCATGGTAACCGACCATAGTGAC
>NW_020908341.1:0-578 GCF_003984885.1 Neopelma chrysocephalum | reverse complement strand
AAGGGGGAGATGTGGAGGAGCAATTATCAGACTGGGAAAGATACAAGAAGTGGAGAGAACTGTATGGGAACTGAATGGACTATGGATTTTAAACACATGGAATGGACTCTCTCAGCACGGACTGACTGATGTTTTCCCCAGTTTTATTGTGTTATTTGTTCCCACTGTTGTACCCCTGTTTGTCAATGGTTTTTATGAAATTTTAATGTACCCTCCATTTTGTCCCTTCTTCTCCCTCAGGTTTTCCCGCCTTAACTTGTTTACCTCCTTGTTCTCCCCTACTTTCCCGCTCCTCTGCTGCTGATTGGCTACAGTTTGCCGCAGTGCAGAGTGAGCTCTCATTGGCCCTTTCCCCTAGATACTCCAAGGTTACACCTACCTCTCCCTTACCCTCCAATCACTGTTCTGAATCCTCCCCTCAAACCTACCCTATATAAGTCCTTGTTTTCCCTGAATAAATCGGCATTGCTTCCCCGACCTTCAATTGTGTCCTGACCCTTATTCGCAGTGCCGCGTCCCCATTCCCTTTATCCCTCGGGCCGTGGCAAGTGGCGCCCAACGTGGGGCACAGTTGGAGG
>NW_020908340.1:0-1965 GCF_003984885.1 Neopelma chrysocephalum | reverse complement strand
GCCACACTGTTCCTGAGCCAGGCCAGGATCCATTGGCCTTCTTGGCCCCCTGGGCACACTCTGGCTCATGTTCAGCTTCCTGTCAATCCAAACTCCAGAACAGAGCCAGTTTAGCTTAATCTGCAAAGGCTTCTCCACTCTGGGATGGACATCAAGGGAAGCACATTGAGAGAGGACAGTGTTGAGACTCGGGTCAAAAGTGTGGTCCTGACCTGAACCAAACACCCTTCGGGGGCCAGGGAAGTGATTCAGCTCCCCAGTGTCCCAAGACAGCTCAAACCTCCCAGTTTAAAGGTGGGTTTGCCTTTGACACTGTGGTTTAAGGGGTGCCACAAACCCCCATGCAAAGGGTTTGCCTGCTCCTGCTTTTAGGAGCCCTCTATTTTCATGGAGTTCATCCAAGATCAACAAAGCCTTAAAAGTAGAGCCTTGTGTGTAATCTGGGCTAGTGGGAGTTGGAACTGGATGGTCTTTAATGTCCCTTCCAACCCAAACCATTCCATGATTCCACGATTCTGTGACCTGTGGCTGCCACTGCCCTGGGGACACCTCAGACCCCTCTGCTCCTTTCCTCTCCACTCCCAACTGAAAAGAGAACAAAGGTGACACTGTGGCTCCAGTCCACAGTGAAGAGACTCAGGGGGAGGCTGAACAAACAATCCCACAGTAATTGCAGCAGGAAACAGGTGAAAGACTGTGGAAAAGACATTGGATTTCTGCTGCCCTCAGACTCCCCTGTCAGGATCACAGAGCACACTCCTGAGGACAAAGGCACTTCCAGGGTTTTCGCTGCCACCGGTGAAAACCTCAAATAAGCAGAAGGGTCAGATCAGAAGTGAGCTGCCCACAGGGCCTCTGGAAAGGGAAGAGAATGAAAATATCTCTGAGAATGTTTTCATTCTCACCAGAAGACTGGCCAGGTTTCCTGAAATCCAGAGCCCACGGCTCAGAGACACATTCCTTATCTCCCATCTGCCCCCAAAGCAGGATGGAGCAGGTGAGGGACAGCACGAGGAGGATGGAGATTAATGTGGAATAAAAAAGGCAATTTATCTCCCTGATCCCAGCTCTGTAAAAAAGAGCATAAAGCACTGGCTGTTTCGACACATCCTTTAATATCATACATATCCTTTAATATTATACATATCTTTTCATATTACACATATCCTTTCCTATTATACATAATAGTGTTTCCCCGTCACTAAGAGAACAGGTTCATGAGATTATTGGGAATTTCAGAAACCAAATGATCACCCCACACCAGTGGAATGTGTTGTGCCTGGCAATCAGAAATCATTCAGGTCTGTGTATCCCAAAATCTCCCACAAATGTACCTTGCACAGGGCAGAACGTGGATAAAATCCCAGGAATAAATAAAACATGGACAGTGACACTGCTGAGCCACGACTGACACGAGCCCACAGGTGTTCATCCATCTCTGCAGAACTGCACTCAGGACAGGGATGTTTGCAGAAGTCAAACCATGGCAGCAACAATGACCCTCAGCTCTTTGCCCCCTCAGCTGGGGTTCTGCACCCACTCTGCAGGAGTTGTGTGCTGCTGCTCTGAGATGAGCAAACATCACCCCCCTACTTTATCCACAAATAAACAGAGGGCAAACAGCTCCCCCACAGTTAAATCATAGAATCATAGAATCATAGAATCATAGAATCATAGAATCATAGAATCATAGAATCAGCTGGGTTGGAAGGGACCTCTGAGATCATCAAGTCCAACCCTTGATCCAACCCCGCCGTGGTTCCCAGCCCATGGCACTGATGCCACATCCAGTCTCTGCTTAAAAACCTCCAGGGATGGAGAATCCACCACTTCCCTGGGCAGCCCATTCCAATGGCTGATCACCTTCTCTGGAAAGAAATTCTTCCTAATATCCAACCTAAACCTCCCCTGGCACAGTTGAAGACCCTGAGCCCTCTTGTCTTGCTGATGGTTGCCTGGGAAAAG
>NW_020908339.1:0-677 GCF_003984885.1 Neopelma chrysocephalum | reverse complement strand
AGATGAATTGGGAGTCCCGTTATATGACTCTCTTAACCGAAAAAAAAAGAGAAGTAAAAGGGAGAACACCCTACATTGGAATTAAAGAACACTCAATAGGGGGAACCCAAAAATGGGGGGAGGAGGAGTGGCCTCCTGAGAGAATTATTGAGTATTATGGACCGGCCACATGGGCACAAGATGGTACATGCGGTTACCGTACACCCATTTATATGGTCAATCGAATTATACGACTCCAAGCTGTAGTAGAAATAGTTATAAATCAGACCGCAAAGGGATTAGAACTAATAGCTGAACAACAGCGCCAAAGTAGAGCAGCCATATACCAAAACAGACTGGCCCTAGACTACCTTTTGGCAGAGGAAGGAGGAGTCTGTGGGAAATTCAACACCTCAGACTGCTGCTTACAAATTGATGATAACTATGAAGCTGTAATGGAAATAGCCTCCAACATCTGAAAAATCACCCATGTCCCTGTTCAAAAATGGAACTCCATAGTTGATGGAGAATGGTGGGCTAACTTCTTTGGGGGGGCATGGTGGAAAAAAGTGGGATTCTTTTTATTATGTGCTGTCTCTGGATTATTGTTCATACCCTGTCTAATCCCATGTTTTATGAGATTAATTTCTTGTGTTGTCCAAGGGATGCAATTAACTGCCATGCCAATGGATCCGAAA
>NW_020908338.1:0-433 GCF_003984885.1 Neopelma chrysocephalum | reverse complement strand
TCCACTACGGGAGAAATGGGATGGACCCTACCAGGTGCTGATGACCACCTTCACAGCAATCCGGGTGAAAGAGAAACCCACATGGATCCACTACTCTCGAGTCAAGAGGGTTCCGGAAGAAGCATGGACCTCGGGAGAAGAATCATCTACTATCAAGCCTCCTCAATGCTGATCTTTGGACTGATAAGTACATTGGTGTTAGGTCAAACTCATGCCCAAAATCCATTATGGTTACAGGCCTACAATGAGAGTTCTGGTTTGCAAATTGGTGTACTAAACCTGCTCAATATGACTCCATCTGAAATGGATGAATACAATCCATCTATCATAATCCTCCAAGGAGCAAGAGTGCTGGATAATTGGGAATGTCCTAGTAACCTATATATTGCAAGTGTCCTAATAGGAAAAGTTGGAGACCAAACTCGAATTGGAT